>NC_056737.1:557060028-557087528 GCF_019279795.1 Protopterus annectens | reverse complement strand
CAATCCAAATGAAAAAAATCCCATTTTAAAGTTGGTGTTTCTCGTTTCAAGTGCCCGCTTCATCCTGTGATGTAAGGGCTGTGCCCTTATGACCCTGTTAGTTATACCAACTCTGAGATTAGATAAAAAGAAGGAATGCTGTGAGATACCCCAAAGTCAGATTTAGCATGCATCCTCCTCAGGCATAATTGTAGTTCTGCACTTGCTGTCACAGCAAATACAGCCCTCGCATTTGCAGTTGGCACTGATGAGGTGGGTTGTTGTTTTTAAAACAGTGCAGTAGGTCCTTTTTTAAGGGGAGACGTAGAATACCTTTGTTATTATCTGCTGAGAACTGAAGCACTTCTCTGCAGTTTGAGAGTCTTATTATGGTGGAATCAGAGAACTTGTGTTTAGATAAACACAAATGCTATATTGGTTTAAGAAAATATTGCTAGATGTTATCTAGTTCCGTGAAAGTCTCTCAACAATTTATCATGTGAAATGACATTTGCTGACACAGGCTTCTAATCATATTTCTCATTGTAAGGGACATTGGCAAACTCCCTTCTTTGAGATATGCTTGCTATCGTTTTTTGATAGCAGTATTTTATAGTGTACATTGTGGTTGACTTTTTCCATTATCCCCCTCTTATTGTATAAGATTAATTCATGAGTCAGTGAAAGGTGTGCACCTTCTCATACTTTTGGGAAAGTGAGAAACCCAAGTGGTGCTGATTAAATTATACTGGCATAATCAAGTCAAGATATATGTTGAAGCTTAACACTGTCTCATATACAGAACAAAAGCATCTATCTACTTTAACTTAACTTTAGTCATTATTCAGGAAGAAAAAGGAGGTGTTATAGGTCAACACAACTTATAAAAGAATCTGGTGTAGCTGTACAGTTGTGTTAATAAAATCTATTAAATAATAGTGAAGGGAAAATGTCATTTAAGATCTCAATGAAAAGATTTTTAACTGCAATTACATGATATCCTTCAAAATGCTAATGTATCTATTAATGTTTATTTAAAATATGGTGGAGCAGTATGCACTTTTGTATTTTGCTCTATGTACCTGATGGAGAATAATCTTTGTCTTTATATTTTATTGTATATTTTTTGTAACAGGTGGAACTGAAGAATAGTTGTCTTGAATCTACCAGCAAAAGTCATAAAAATACATCAGCTGTAAAAGTGGTCTAAAATATGACATGATAATGTCAGCAAATATATACATTAATGCCTATGTAATTTTGTGTGCTGTGCAGTGAGTAATTATTAGCTTCCGTACATACTGTTTTTTTTTCATGTAGTTACATTTCCCCATGTTATCTTAAGTGTATCTGAACATTTGTACTTTGTAATTTCTTCATAGTTAGATATTCCAAGAAACTGCTACTCCTTCCTTAAACGGTTTCTAATGTCTAAATTAAAATATGTGTGCTTTAAGTTTATCATTTGCACCTGAGTGTTAAATATTTTGTTTTCTCATATCGTGTCTTCTACTTTACTGTCTTCAAGGGTAAAAAGAGTGATTTCATCTACTCTTCCATCAAAGTTTTCTTACTGTGACCCACACAACACCATAATAGCCATATCTTTTTGAAGTACACTAATGGATTTTACTACATGTGGACACCAAGACTCTACATAGGCACCCTGACTCTGGCATCAGTTCTGTAGAGGGAAATTTCTGTTTCATCACGCAGGACCACTAAAAATTCAATCCAGCATCTTACTTGTCTTTACTGCAACATTTTAAAGTTTGATCTTGTTAATTAATTTAGGGAGCCATCCCAATTATTAAACCTGATATGAAGAACCTTTCCATTTGTTAAATTTTTGCTGCCACCCGTCTGTCTTTTCCTGCAGTAGTAAGAATATCTATTTGAATGATTTTTTTTTCATTGTCTATGTACTCTTCAGTATATTTTACTGTTGTCAGAGAAAATTTTATATTAGTTTTGCTCAAACTTGTTACATCCAAAACTAATGTATTAGTTAGCAGTAACTCCATTTATTTCTGGGATACAACTAACACAGTCTTATTTTCATTGTTTGTTTGTTAATTGAAATCCATTTTCACTTTCAGATAATGCACCTTTAACAATAAAAAATGTTTTCTGTTATTTAGCTGTTAATTTTTATTCCAAAATATTCATTTACCTTGCCTGCCAGCTCATTGTAAGGTTCAGAACTAAAATCTTAGTGAACTTAGTTAATGATGTCCTCATGTAGAATTGTCTGAATTCTGAGTACAGTAAAATCTTGTACAGTTTTATATATGTATTTTCAAGATTTTGAGTAATATTAGTATGACTGTATGCAGTAATATTATTATTATTCTTTTCCTTATTATTATTATTATTATTATTATAATTACTTGGAGATGAGAATCTCTGATTGGTTAGTTTCTATTTTCAACAAATAGCTAAACAAAAAAGCTTCATAGTTATTATACAAAAATATCTTTTGCTTCAGTAACTTTGACATGACCAAACAAATGGACATATGCATTCAACCTGAAAGCATATTTAATACAAAAATATGTAATATTTGGAACAGCAGTTCATATGAACGCATATTTCATCAGAGAGTACAACTTTAAGAATGAACCAAATCATACAGGAAACTAAGGAAAAAATGTCTCGTCAACAAGTGCAGTCAACGTCAAGCATAGTCATTAGCAGATAGTGATAAGGTAAAAGCTGAAGGGGAGTCAGAGGGCATTAACAAATATCATTCAACGTTCTTGTGCAACGTTATCAGATATACTGAATACTGACCAGAAGTAATTGTTTTACTGGAGCTAATACATTTTACCTAAAAATATGGATATAAATTAATACGAGTTATTGCCTAAATAAGTTGGTTAGGATTACAGTTGCATAGTCAATGTAAGGTACATGATTTTAAATACTTATTTTTAGCTGCATTTTAATGATATCAAACAAAGGCATTTTCAACACTTTTGAGATTACTTTGAGTAATATAAACATACTAGAGAGATTACTTGCTTTGGTTATTTGCATAGGATTTCTAGAGTTTAATCTGAGTCTCTCAGAGGTAGAATATCCGTGTAGAAAACACCTGCAGGGCATTTTTCGGGTGTATATATAGAATGGATATTATCAAGTTCCAGTCTTTACTCTGTTTTCATCCTTAGTATTCTAATATGAGCACTGAGTAATATTTCATATATGTGCTTGTAGCATAGCATGTAGAAATTATCAATTGAGATTTTTCTGGGGCAACATACAATGAAAAAAAGATGCATTTTGAATGTGGGAAAATGTAGTGAATGAATGGTTTGCTTTAAGTGAGGAGAGGAAATGAGGAGAGGGGGCTTTAGATGTATGGAGGGGAGAGGGATTTTAGATTTAGGGAGTGATCAGGAGTAGGCTCAAAGTTAAGTTTAGGGAGCGACCAGGAGTTGGCTCAGAATTAGGGTTAGAAAGCAAATAGGAGCTGTCACAGTTTTAGGGTTAGGGACTGATCAGGAGTCGGCTGGGTTTGAAGGTGAGGAAGCGATCAGGAGTTGGCTCAGAATTAGGGTTAGGGAGTGACTGGTATTTCGTAGGATCATCAGAATTTACTATGCTATTAACCCAGAGGTCATTCCAAGCCTAGCCTTTTCATCCCAATATAATACCATAGATACCCTAGTCAATACCTTGGATTGTATTTAGCAATGATTGTCCATGTCCATGAGGGTTGTGGGTGCTATCCCCAGTAAGAATTTATGGTGCCCCATTCACTTATCCAGGTTGCTGTTAAACAGTGTCATAGAGGGTGTTCTTCATGTTTTACTGTTGCAGTCATTACATTTGGGTTATCTGCTTGCAGGTAGCCCTCAGTCGGCCTGATTAACAAAGTCTTGCATCCTGTGTTGGTTGCTGTCCCTTCTTCCATGATGTCAGGTCGTCAGGGGTATAAAACATACAACCGACACCATCACATCAGTCTTTCTTGCCGTGTGGTGCCCAAAGCAAGAGCAGTTTACAAGTGCTGGTCAGCCGACTCCTGAAATTTTCATTTTTGAGTTTCAGAACTGAAGTCTTCAACTAAAGCTAAGTATCCCGTTGGGGAAACTTTTTCTTGCTCCTTACCGGTGTCAGTAAAAGTTAATAATTGCATTACTTGTGGAAAGCAAATACCTCATAAAGATTTTCATTCGTACTGTATTCCTTGCCTAGGCCCTGTCCACAACATACCTTGCTGTCAGTTTTGTGCTTTATTTAATCAGCACGCTATCTGTCGTCGGTATATTTTCAACTCTAAATATTTCGGTTCTTGGTTTAATTATCCAGAAGTGTCATTGGTTAGCCATCCGACTACCGGAATTCTGAAAAAACGTAAAGGTAAAGACAGAGACCTTCCGCCAAGGTCCAATACTGCCGCCGACGCTTCTCCTAAGCCAGTCGCCAGTTTGCCGGTACTCAGTGAGGTGCTTTCGCAGCCCCTGATACCCGTACTTCTGATTCGCAGGCATCTACTGAGACCCATTCAGAGTCCGGTATGTCGCGAGATGCTTCAACTATGGAACCCAAGGATGTCTCTACCTTGGATGGGTCCAGAGCCGCTGTGCAGGCACCGGCTTCTGAGGGTGTATTCAGGCCTATGGACTTGCATATTAAACTGACGCCTCCTTCTTCACTTAGGCCTAAATCTCAAACCATGCCTAAAAACCCGACACCCAGGCCACATGCTCAGTACTCTATGCCTAAAAAACAAATTATAAGAATGGCTGAAGATCTAATAACTCTAATCAGGGGTAGCTAACCCCCCTTTCTAAGAGTCCTAGGACTGAAGTTGTTTATGAATCTTCTGACCAGGATTCTGTTTTTTTCTGATTCTTCTGATGATCTAGATTTACCCTTATCTACTTATGAGGATTCTGATGCAGAGGACTCCATTCCCTCTGCTTCCACTCCAGAGGATTTTTCTTATGGGGAAACCTTACATACTCTAAGGGAGCATTTCTGCTGGAAAAGCCAGGATTTTTCTGATTCAAAAAAAGAGGCTTAGGGATTTCTTACTGCTACCTCAGCATAGGCCTTTAGCTATTCCTCCTGTACTAGACATTGTTGATGATGCTTTTTCGGAATCTAGTTTGGCCTCTGATTCCTTGTCTCCTGCTCCCAGAAAACCTGACAGATACTACAGCGTCCCTGAGTCACACAAGTTCCTTTTTAAAAATCCTATTGCAGATCCAGAGACTATTTCACAGGAGTCCAAGGGCATTAAGGCTTCTACTGCTAAAAATCCTACCTCTTCTGATAGAGACTCCAGGACGCTGGATAGATGGGGTAATAAGGTTTACACTTCTGAAACCTTAGCCATTAGGGCTTTAAACTGCCAGTTTCATATGTTAAAGTATCAGCAACATATTATTGGATTGCTTAAACAGATAATCATGTTAATTCCTGACTGTGGAAAATAAAGAATTACAGGATTTAATGCATTCTGCTGAACAAGTTGTAAACATACTTTGCAATGTGGTTTTGATTCATTAGAGGCCTCTTGCAGGGCTGCTGTCACTGGGTCTGTGTTCAGAAGACATGCTTGGCTAAAGGAGCAAGATAAAGCTAAATCTATGCAAACTGTTAAAGGTTTCTTACAAGTTCAGCCTCCTAGATTTAGTAGGCACTGGCCCTCTAAAAATTGGTCCTTTCCAGCCCCTTCCAGGTTTTCTCAAGCCAAATCCAGACACAGCAAAACCCCCAGGTTTCAGTCCCAGGGGACACACAGGACTAAGCAGTGGGGGGCCTCCACTTCCAAATCTGGGAGTAATAAGACTCCCCCCATGGTAAACTGTCTCAATGACTTCCTTTTAAAATTTCCAAGCACTTCTCAACTGACTGCCCCTTTGGGGGGAAAGATCGCTCTTCATGCAGAGAACTGGGAACTCATTATCCAGTACAAATGGGTTTTATATATAGTGTCCCAGGGACACAGATTTCAATTCCACACGTTGCCAACACCAAGCAGGTGGCTGGAACTATCCCCTAAATCAGTGGGTAGAGGCCCAAAAACAAGTACTTTCTCTCTCTTAAGCATGGGGGCTATTTAACTGGTACCAGAAGAGGAAAAGGGACAAGGTTTCTACTCGAGACTGTTCCGGGTACCTAGAAAAGACAATTCATGGCGTCCTATCCTGGACCTGTCTACTCTAAACACCTTTTTGGAGATTCCAAAATTCAAGATGCTGACTCTTCACCTATTACTTCCTATGCTTGGCAAAGATGCCTAGTTGGCAACACTAGATTTAAAAGAAGCATACCTGTACATCCCAATCAGGGAATCTTGCAGAAGATACCTATTCTTCAAAGCAGGCTACACACACTATCAGATGTACATCGTGTTTCACTGCTGCAGTCATTACACTTGGGTTATCCTGCCATCAGGCGGGCCCGCAGTCTGCCAGAGTTCCAAAGTCTTGGTCCGGCGTCGGTTGCTGTCGCTTCTTCCCTGATGTCAGTGCGCCAGGGGTATATAAGATGCAGCCAATGCCATTTTCTTCAGTCTTTATTGTCGCGCAGTGCCTGAAGCAAAAGCAGTTTGCAAATGCCGGTCGGCCGACTCCTGAGATATCAAATTCGATTTTCAGAACCGAAGTCTTCAATAATGCTAAGTACCCCATTGGGGAAACTTTTTCTTGCCTCAGACCGATGTCAGTAAAAGTTAATAGTTGTATTTCTTGTGGGAAGCAAATACCTCATATGGATTTTCATTCTTACTGTATTCCATGCCTAGGCCCAGATCACGACGTCACTAGTTGTCGGTTTTGTGCTAGATTTAACAAATGCACTATTAAATGCCAGTTTGATTTTGCTCACCATTACTTTGGCCGAAGATTTAATTACACCATGCCGTCAGAACAACCGACGACCGGAATGCACAAAAAACGCAGAGACAAGGATAAGGACAGGCATCCGAGGTCCAAAACTGACGACAAAGCCTTTTCTAGGCCAGTCGGCGGTTCTCTGGTTCTCAGTGAGGTGCTTTTGCAGCCCCTGACATCCACTACCTCAGAGCCACAGGCCGCTACCGACTCCCACGTGGAGGTACCTAGGCCTCTGGATACTCAAGGTGTTGGGCCTACGGAGACTAACCCTTCAGATGGGTCCGGAGATGCTGAGCAGGCATCGGCTTCTGAGGGTGTTTTCAGACCTTCTCAACTTATCATTAAAACTACAGCCAAGTCTAAAACTCCATTAAAGACAAAGAATCAAGTACAGCATTCACCTGGACAGGCCTCCATGCCTAAAAAACAGATGCTCAAAATGGCCGAAGACTTAATTACTCTGATCAGGGGTTCCCATCCCCCTCCTGATAAAAGGCCTAGGCAGGATACAGACTATGATTCCTCTGACCAGATTTCTATATATTGTGATTCCTCTTCAGACCAGGAATACTCCTTACCCCCCTATGAGGACTCTGATGCTGAAGAATCAATTCCTTCAGCCTCTCCTCCTGAGGATTATTCTTGGGGAAACTTTACATACCATGAGGGAGCATTTCCATTGGGAGAGCCAGGATTATTCAGAATCCAAGAAAAGGCTCAGAGACTTTCTTTTATTGCCTCAGCACAGGCCCCTTGCTATTCCACCAGTGTTGGATATTGTGGATGATGTGTTCTCTGAATCCAGTTTAAATCCTGATTCTTTACCCCCTGTTCCAGTCAAGCCAGACAGGTACTATAGAGTCCTTGACTCTCGCAAATTTCTTTATAAAAATCCTGCTGCTGACCCAGAAACTATTTCCCAGGGTCCCAAAGGGGTAAAGGCTTCCACGACTAAAAATCCAGTTCCCTCTGACAAGGATTCTAGAGCATTAGACAGATGGGGGAAAAAAGTTTACACTTCTGCAACTTTAGCAGTGAGGGCTTTAAATTGCCAGTTTCACATGCTTAAATACCAACAATACTTAATGTTTCAATTAAAACAGAAAATGAGTACTAGTGCAGAACATCCTGACTACAAGGAAATGCAGGATTTATTGCATGCAGCTGATCAAGTGGGAAAACATACTTTGCAATGTGGTTTTGATTCATTAGAGGCTTCTTGTAGAGCAGCAGTCACATGATCTGTGATTCGAAGGCATGCTTGGTTAAAAGAACAAAGTTTATCAGATCATGTTAAGGCAAAATTGTTGGATGCTTCTTTACAGCAAGATATTTTATTTGGTGTTAAGGCAGAGGAGGTATTAAAGAAAATGGAAGATAAGGCAAAATCTATGCAAACAGTGTAGGATTTCTTACAGGTACAGCTACCTTGATTTAGCAGAAATTGACCTACAAAGAATTGGTCCTTTCCAGTGTCAGACAGGCCACAAAGAGGCAGATACAGATGCCCAAGAGGCAGATCTCAGCCCTAAGGCTCTTACAGACCAAGACAGTAGGGTGCTTCCGCCCCAAAAGGAGGTGAGGACAAGTCACAACCTTACAGGAAACGGTCCCAATGACTTCCCCCTTCCAATGCCAAGCTCTTCCCTTTTGGCAGCTCCTTAGGGGGAAAACTAGCACTTTTTTCACAAAATTGGCAAACAATCACCCAAGACAAATGGGTTCTGAATATTGTGTCTCAAGGTTACAGGTTCCACTTTCACACTTTACCAATGCTAAAAGGAATGCCAGACCTGCCGCAACATCAATGGGCAGAGGCACAAAAATAAATTACAACCCTCATGGACATGAGAGCTATTCAAAAAGTACCACAGCAAGAACAAGGGCAAGGATTTTACTCAAGACTCTTCCTGGTCCCCAGAAAGGACAAAGCCTGGAGACCCATATTAGACCTTTCTACTCTAAATACTTACCTGGATGTTCCAAAATTCAAAATGTTGACACTACAGCAGCTACTTCCCATGTTGGACAAGAAGGCTTGACTTGTTACTTTGGACCTCAAAGAGGTATACCTGCATGTCTCTATCAGACAAAATTGCAGAAGATACCTCAGATTCATAGCTGGTTCAAAGCACTACCAATTCTCTGTACTGCCCTTTGGCTTATCTACTGTGCCCAGGGTCTTCACAAAGTGCTTGGCACCAGTAATTGCATTTTGCAGACAAAAGGGAATTCAAATATATCCATACCTGGATAACTGCCTTATTCAAGCAGAGAGCAAGGACATTCTTCTAAAACATCTGGCATTTGTAAAAAGGTTGCTAATTTGCCTAGGGTACACAGTAAACGAAAAGAAGTCAAAACTAGTGCCCTCACAAGAGATAATATTCCTGGGTGCCAGCTTAAATACAATGGCCCAGATGGCTTATCTCATGCCAGACAAACAAGGACAACTGACTCAGTATTTTCAATTGATGGCAACAAAGTCCCAACTCCCTGCAAGAAAAATTCTGCAGGCCTTGGGATTCATGGCATCCTGCATACTACTAATTCCATATGCCAGACTGCATATGAGGAAATTACAATGGTACCTAAAAAGTGTTTGGACTCAGCACTCTCACAGTTTGGAAACAGTAATACCACTAATTCCCTGCCTACAACAGGAGTTTCGATGGTGGGCACAGGCATGTCACCTCAACAAGGGTCAGCCTTTCACTCTACCCACAGCCAGGCAGACTTTAACAACAGATGCTTCAGATTACACCTGGGGAGAACACATGGCAGGAAAATGCATTCAGGGCATGTGGACCGTGGACCAAATGCATCTTCACATCAATCAAAAAGGGATGTTGGCTGTACAAAATGCCCTAACAGCTTTCAAGGACCTTCTGCATCCAGGACAATTATTATTAAAGACAGACAACACCACAGTAATGTGGTAAATAAACAAGCAAGGGGGCACTCATTCTTACCTCCCATGCAGACAAGTCATGACCTTGTGGAACACAGCTCTAACTTATCAAGTTCATCTGCAAGCACAATTCCTGCCAGGAAAGAAAAATACTCTGTCAGATGACTTAAGCAGAAACATCATGTATCCTCACGAGTGGAAACTAAATCCACAAGTCTTCAGCATGATAAAGCAAAAATGGGGGTGCCCAGACATAGGTCTTTTGCCTCCACACTGAATTGCCAACTACAAAAATTCTGCACAAGGACTTATCACACACAAGCTTGGAAAGTGGATGCTCTTTCGTTCAGCTGGAAAAACCTAAAAGTGTATGCCTTCCCACCACGGCCTCTCCATTCAAAGGTTCTCCTAAAAGCCAGACAAGAAAAAACACAGATGATCCTGATTTTTCCAGACTGGCCACGCCAGCACTGGTACCCAATCTTAAAGAACTTAGCTCAAGGACCACCATGGATTTTACCTCAAATTCCATACCTTCTGACGCAACAAAACAATCAGATCCTGCACAGTCAGCTCAAAACCTTAAACCTGGCTGCATGGCAGATTCATTAGTCAAACAGACAACACCTCTCTCTAAAGCTGTTATGGATGTCATTTTGGAGGCCAGGAGGCCAGGAGGCCAAGCACCAGGAAATCTTATTCAGAAACGTGGAAGAGATTCTGTGCCTGAAACCAGGCTCAAAGCTTTGACCCTCTTGTCCCAAACATTCCTCAGATGCTACAATACTTAACTGAGATGCTGGACAAAGGACTATCCTTCTCATCCATTAAGATCCATGCCTCTGCCATCTCGGCTCATTACAACACAGACCCTCCTATTTTCTCTCATCCATTGCTAAAGCAGTACCTCAGAGGGCTAAAAACATAAGACGGCCCCGAGAGCACCAACGCCTACTTGGGACCTCAGTTTTGTCTTGGAAAAACTCACTTTACCTCCTTTTGAGCCAGCCAATTCAGCAGAATTAAAATATGTATCATGGAAAACTGCTCTGCTTCTGGCAATAACCTCAGCATGAAGAGTCTCAAGAGTTACAGGCACTAATGGCAGTGGAGCCTTTCATCATTTTTCATCAAGACAGGGTTTCTTTAAGAACAAACCCTTCCTTTATGCCTAAGGTGGAATCCAGTGTGGCTCTTAACCAAACTATTCACTTGCCAACCTTTTATCTAAATCCCCAGAATGAAGGGGAGAGACTTCTGCATTCCTTGGACATACACAGACAATTACGTTTCTACTTGGACAAAACAAAAGCTTTCAGAAAAACTGAGCAATTATTTGTAGCGTATGCTACAGGATCACAGGGAAAAGCTATTTCAAAGCAGATCATTTCAAAGTGGATATGACACTGTATCCAGCTCTGCTACACACAGCATGGGAAACCTGTACCTAGTAACATTAGACCACATTCCGCCAGGGCAACTGCCACTTATACTGCCTACCTTAGAGGAGTACCTACCAAAGATATCTTGGAAGCTGTAACTTGGAGCTCAGTGCACACCTTTACCAATCATTACCATTTGCCTCTTTATTCTAGATCCAGAGCTGGCTTTGCCACTGCAGTGCTGCAGGGCCTCATAGCCACACCAAATCCTCTATAGAACCAGCCACCCTAACTCAGCCTTGGGATTCAACCCAAGTGTAATGACTGCAGCAGTGAAACATGATGAACATAGTACAGTTTTGTACCTACAATAAATGTAGATGTTTGAGTGTCTTCACTGCTGCAGTCCAGGTTACCCACCCGCCATCACCTCTTTCTTAGCTGGGACTTATCTATACTTCTCAATCTATACTACCTATGTGGTGTATTTGCTGGTTACTGAAGGTTTTATTTTTACCTTATTGTATGTTTTATTAGCAATATGTATTGCCTACCATTTTTGGGGACACCTGACATCTGGGGCAAGACAAACTGAAGAAAATGGCATTGGCTGCATCTTATATACCCCTGGCGCACTGATGTCAGGGAAGAAGCGACAGCAACCGACGCCGGACCAACATGTTGGAACTCTGGCTGACTGTGGGCCCACCTAACGGCAGGATAACCCAAGTGTAATGACTGCAGCAGTGAAGACACTCAAACATCTACATTTATGGTAGGTACAAAACTGTACTTTCTCTGCACTTCCCTTTGGCTTATCTACTGCACCCAGGGTATTCACAAAGTGCCTAGTTCCAGTTATTGCATTTTGCAGGCAAAGAAATATTCAAATGTACCCATACCTGGACGATTGTCTAATTCAGGCAGAAAGCCAGGACATATTTTTGAATCATCTGGCCTTTGTACAAAGGGTTCTAACTTGTCTGGGGTACACCATAAACAAAAAGAAATCACACCTAGTACCCTGTCAAGAAATTATATTCCTGGGAGCAAGCTTGAATACAACTTCCCAGATGGCTTACCTCACGCCAGAGAAACAAATTAATTTGACAACCTACTTCAAACAAGTGGCCACAAAAACCCTGCTATCTGCAAGACAAATACTGCAAGCCTTGGGGTTCATGGCCTCCTGCATTCTTCTAATTCCATATGCAAGACTGCATATGAGGAAACTACAGTGGTATCTAAAAAGCCTATGGTGTTAACATTCTCAGGATCTAGAAGCAATGATTCCTATCATACCTTGCCTATGCCTAGAATTCCTTTGGTGGGCAGAGGCCTGTCACCAAAACAAGGGACTACCTTTCACACCACCCCCTGCCACCCAAACCATACAACAGATGCATCAGACTATGCTTGGGAGGCTCACCTGGCATAGAAGTGCATTCAGGGCAAATGGAACCCAAGTCAAATGCACCTGCATATCAATCAAAAAGAAGTGTTAGCTGTACAGAATGCTCTGACAGCCTTCAAGGACCACATTCTTCCAGGACAACTTATGGTAAAGATGGACAACACCACTGTTATGTGGTACATAAACAAGCAGGGGGTACACATTCTTATCCCCTCTGCAGACTAGCCATGGCATTGTGGAACACAGCCTTGAGCTACCAAGTGCACCTACAAGCTCAATTCCTGCCAGGAAAATTAAATACACTGGCAGATGGACTAAGCAGAAACCTCATGGACCCACTCGAGTTGAAACTGGAACGAAGGATTTTAAACATGTTGACAAGCAAATGGAGGAGCCCAGATATAGACCTGTTTTCCTCTCCCCAGAACTACCGGTTGGACAAATTTTGTACAAGGACTCCCCACAAACAAGCCTGAAAACTGGATGCTCTCTCCTTTAGCTGGAAAAAACTGTCAGTCTATGCCTTCGCCCCTCTGCCTCTGCTATCCAAAGTACTACTAAAAATCAAACAGGACAAACAAAGGATGATTTTGATTGCTCCAGACTGGCCACGCCAACACTGGTACACCCTCCTGCACAGTGTGTCATGGTTACCCCCATGGCACCTGCCTCAGACTCCTTCCCTGTTGTTTCAGCAGGAGAACCAGATTCTGCACCCTCAGCTTCTAACACTGAACCTTGCAGCCTGGCTAATTACATAATCTCTCCTTTACCATCCCTCAGTAAACCTGTGATGGATATCATTTTAGAGGCTAGGAGGCCTAGTACTAGAAAATCTTATGCTGAAAAATGGAAAGGATTCTGTGCCTGGAATCAATCTCAAGGGATGAGCACAGCAGCACCCAATTTACCTCAGATTTTACAATAATTATCTCAGATGCTTCACAAGGGCCTGTCTTTTTCCTCCATTAAAATCCACGCCTCAGCCATTTCAGCTCATTATAACACAGAACCTCCCCTCTTCTCTTATCCACTGCTCAAGCAGTTCCTCAGAGGGGCCAACAGTTTGAGACCACCCAGTACAGCTCCAACCCCAGCCTGGGACCTTAACTTTGTTTTGGAGAAACTCACTCTACCTCCTTTCAAGCCAGCTGCTACTGCAGACTTAACATTTCTTTCTTGGAAAACATCTTTCCTTTTAGCAATCACTTCAGCTAGAAGGGTATCTGAATTCCAGGCCCTTATGGCAGTGGAGCCTTTCATCATCTTTCATGCGGACAGGGTAACCCTCAGAACCAGTCCATCCTTCATGCCCAAGGTGGTATCCAATGTGGCTCTTAATCAGTCCATTCATTTGCCAACCTTTTTTCCCAATCCAGAGAACAAAGGGGAATGGACACTGCATTCCTTAGATGTGCACAGACAACTTAGATTCTACTTGGACAGGATTAAACCTCAAAGGAAATCTGAACAACTGCTGGTGGCATCTACTGCAGGGGCAGAGGGAAAGGCTATTTCAAAGCAAACCATTTCTAAATGGATAGGCCATTGCATTCATTTCTGCTATAAGCACCATGGAAAACCTATCCCCCAGGAGATCAGACCTCATTCCACCAGGGCTGCATCTACCTCGACAGCCTTTCTCAGAGGCGTCCCTACCAGGGACATCCTAGAAGCTGCTACCTGGAGTTCTGTACATACTTTCACTAAGCATTATCATTTGCCAATTTTCTCTAAATTCAGAGATGACTTTGCCACTGCAGTCTTGCAGGGCCTTATAGCTGGTCCGAATGCTATCTAAATTCCTCCTCCCAACCTTAGCTTTGAGAATCTACCCAAATGTAATGACTGTAAAAGTGAATCATGAAGAACATAGTACAGTTGTGTACACTTACCATAAATGTAGATGTTCGAGTGTATTCACTGTTGCAGTCCAGGTTACCCTCTCTCCAGCCCCCTAACTTCTTTTTGCTATACCTCTACTTTCCTTTATTATGCTTAAAAGTCTTTTTGGTGTATTTGCTTTTTTGTTGGAGGTATATCTTTGTACTTTTATAGGGGGTACCTAACATCTGGATCAAGAAAAACTGATGTAATGGCATCGGCTGCATGTTTTATTCCCCTGATGACTTGACGTCATGGAAGAAGGGACAGCAACCAACGCAGGACCCAAGACTTGAATCAGGCTGACTGAGGGCTACCTGCAAGCAGATAACCCAAATATAATGACTGCAACAGTGAATACACTCGAACATCTACATTTATGGTAAGTGTACACAAATGTACTTTCTCTGTTTCACTTGAATTGGTAGCCTATTCCAGTGAAGGTGAACCTTTTGGGTTTGCCACATCAAAAAGCTCCTGGCACAAAATAATTCAGTGCACTTCACATGTGCAAGAAATGTAAACGTAGTGTCTTTGGTAACTCAGGTGTTGGTGATCACTGGCATGTCACCTAAAATGTCATGGCATGTGTCAGCTTTGACACAAGTGTCATAGGTTCGCCATTACTTGCCTATTCCAAAGAAGCAGCAGTCACTGGGAGACAGATCTGTCCCTCCAGCTTGTCCTATTCAAGTTGTAGGCCATATTTAGTTCTGTAGAATGGGTAGCTCTAGTCCCATTTGATTTATGGATGTGCAGCAAATTTATTAGGTTTGGGTTTGAGATTGCTTTGAAACCAGACATAATTCTCCCCTCAGAAATCTATAAGATACAGAGTATAGTGACAGGGACTTTAGTTGGTCTGTGTAACGCACATGCTCGAGTCCCTTGATCTTCTTTGCTAGAAACGTCTGAAGTCTATCCAATTGCTGCAGATGCTTTTTACGGTATATGCCTAAAGAGGCATAATACTCAATTATGGGCTTGATTAGTGATGAGTATACAGGGGTTATAACCACCTTTGCTCTAAATGTGATGCCTTTACTAATTAAGTGTGCTATGTAGAAAGCCTTCTTTACTACAGTAGTCACATGGTGGTCAAAGTTAAGGTTGCAGTTAACTTGCACTATCATCTGCCCGATCCTTTGGTCAGGCTGCTAAGGATCACCTTCTCTGTATTCTACCCTGGGTACTCCCTCCTTGCCTATATACTCAAAAGGAAGAACAACTGTTTTTACCCAGAAGAACTCCCTGAATGTTTGCCTGCTAGCCCTGGCCTACTACTAAGCAACATACTGCAAGGACTCCCTATGTCACACTGTGCATGAATTATTCTACCCTGGGTACTCCCTCCCTGCCTATATACTCAAAAGGAAGAACAACTGTTTTTACCCAGAAGAACTCCCTGAATGTTTGCCTGCTAGCCCTGGCCTACTACTAAGCAACATACTGCAAGGACTCCCTATATCACACTGTGTATGAATGAATGTAGCCAAAGAAATTACCTCTATACTCATTGCTTCGCTACTAATTATTACCCATTTGTCTGCTTGTATGCCCTACTGAGAGTGTTCCTTACAGCAGCCTACCACGGACCATTCACTACAGCCCTCCTAATGCTATACCCTTTTAACCACTTAGTTCCACCTAAGGCCTTTTATCGCTTACCTTTATCCCTTAGTATCACTTTCTACTACCACTAGGTGGCAGCACCCTATCACTACATACCTAGAAAGAAACTAGTTCTTTAGTGGCCTCTGCACCCAACACTGTCTATACTTTCCATTTCTTTTTAACAAATATACATACTCCCTTCCTTTTTCTGTTTTTTACATCCACTCTCCTGCTATATCTCAAACTCTCTTTCTCACCTTGTTAACCTCACTTCTGTGTTCCGTATAGCATACAATACCTACCCACCTACCTTCTTTATTGACTCCTGTTGCTGATACTTTTTCTCTGATCCTCTATCTTGATTGTTTCAACCCGCTCAGACGCCTCTGCAGGCACACCCGCTCCCCCCCTACCCCCCAAATTCCACCCACCCCAGTGCATCTACACTTATACTCACCTAACCACTCCTACTTCCTCCTACATATTACACTCCCTTTCCATTTCCCTACCACTCCTACTTCCTCTTTATCTATAATACCTCTCCTCTTTCATCACCATCTTCTACACCCCTATAATTCACCTCCTCACACATCACACCTCCCTTCATATTTAAAAACACAATATATATTTCTAATCCCTTCTCCCAACACTACATATTCTACCTTAGCTAAGCCTCAATATGCTTACAAAACTTCTTTCATTCTCAATCCAACTATTACTACTTCTGAGCCTTACTTTTATCCACTACCTTTCCCAGCCCAACAACGCAAATCACACACCATTACTTCACACAACCAGCTCACTCCCTTCAACTCACTTACACTCATTTGTCTCATTCTCCTCTGGACTATATCCCATTTATACCCATCTATTTTTTCACTACAAACTATCCTCTACTTATAAACACTGTAACCCCTCTTTAACCATCAATATCTACTCAAACCTGAAAATATACAATATACAAACAAGGCAATCCAAACATCTCATCAACATAATCCAACACCTAACAACCATACTACTATCTGGAGATATACACCCTAATCCCAGGCCCAAACACTACTTCCCCTACATCTAAATCCATCCTATTTGCTTCTCTAAATGCCCAAAGCATAGTTAACAAAATCCCCAATCTCCATGCCTGGTTTCTTAACAACAAACCTGACATCTTAGCTATTTCTGAAACCTGGTTAAAACTTCACATAAAAGATATTGAAATAGTGCCACCAAACTACTCTATCATCAGAAAAGACAGGGCCCACAAGAAGGGTGGTGGGGTAGCTCTACTCTACTCATCCACCCTTTCCATTACCCCCTACAACAAAGCCATTCCTCACTTCTCCAATGCTGAATTAGTTCTAGCTCTGTTTCAATTAAATAAGCACAAACAAATTTGCATAGCCTCACTTTACATCCCCCCTGGAGATAATACCTCTGTACTTGAGGATATCCTACCTTGGCTTTCTACCAATATCAGTAATGAAACCATTCTCATGGGAGACACAAATATCAATTGGTCTTCCATTAATTCTCCTACACACCCCCTAAACATCAACCTATATAAGTACTCTCAGCTAATCAACCTCACTACC
Organism: Protopterus annectens; assembly: GCF_019279795.1. Classification (NCBI taxonomy): domain Eukaryota; kingdom Metazoa; phylum Chordata; order Ceratodontiformes; family Protopteridae; genus Protopterus; species Protopterus annectens. Next base: position 557,069,901 of record NC_056737.1, on the reverse strand, counting down.
AGGCCCTCTAAAGACTTCTCCAGTGGCAATACCCTAGACTGGATATTAGTCTCTCACCCCCACTACTACACTGATAGTGGAACTCTTCCTGACTCCCTCAGCGACCACCTTCCTATTTTCACTAGACGACTTCCATCTCCATTACATGTAACTCATAATTACATCACCACTCGGAACCTTGAAAACTTCAACCCAATAACCTTCTCAGACTCCCTAAAATCAATAAACTGGAACTCCCTAATAACACTACCCTTGGACAATGCAGTTGCACACTTCAATACAACTTTCCTTAATCTACTGGATAGTCTTGCCCCCATAAAAACCAAAAGAATACGAAACAACTCCGCCCCCTGGCTAACAAAAAACACACTAACTGTCATGCGACTTAGAGACAAAACCTGGGCACAGTACCAAAGATGCAAAACTCCAACCACCCTTAATGAATTCAAAACACTCCGCAATTCTGTAAAAAAACTTATCACAGCAGATCGACAGAATTACTTCTCCTTACTCCAAAACAACCACAAAACCAATCCTTAGAAATTCTGGAAAGGCATCACTACCCTCCTAAAACCTGGCACAGCAGAAAACCCAACCCCAGACCCAAATGCACTAGATATAGATCTAGCTACCCAATTCAACTCTTTTTTTCATAGACTCTATTACCAAACTAACCTCATCCTTCTCTAATAACACCTCACCTCCTGCTTCTGCATCCCCCCTCCTGTCATCCCCTTCATCTCCAATCACTCAACTCCCACCATTCTCCCTAAAACCCATTCCTACTTCTACCATAAGAAAACTCCTGCAAAAACTAAAACCATGCACCAATGCTCCCGATAACATTCCCTCATCCTTCCTCAGCATAGCAGCTGAAGCCATTGCCTTCCCCATCAGCATCCTAATCAATTGTTCTATCCAAGAAGGGCTTGTACCCAAACTCTGGAAAAGGGCATTCAGCATTCCCCTGCACAAAGGAGGCAATAATAACAATATTACTAACTTTCGTCCCATTGCCATCCTCTCTCCTATATCAAAACTTCTAGAGAAATGTATTCATCTTCAACTCCTTCCCTATCTCATAGATAATAACTTACTAACTCCCACACAGCATGGATTCAGACCCGGCCACAGCACCATGACTGCCCTCCTTTCCTTCCTGGAAACTGTAAATAAAGCCAGAGATTCTGGCTCTACTGTATCTACACTCTTTCTTGACCTCTCTAAGGCCTTTGATACCATCTCTCATAACCTTCTCCTAACTAAACTATCTAACCTAAACCTATCCCTTTCCTCTCTCAATTGGTTCACCAGCTATCTCTCCAACAGGCAACAAGCTGTCAAGTGGAAAAAAAACATCTCCTCTTTCCTTAACACACCCATTGGCATCCCCCAAGGTTCCATTTTGGGTCCTCTCCTTTTCAATATATTTATAAATGATTTCTTCCACTCAATACCTCATGCTAAACTTATTCAATATGCAGATGATTCCACAATTATCTGTTCAGCCACATCCATCCCTGCTCTCTTAAAACTGACTCAAGACGCCTTTTCTACCACAGAACAGTGGATGATGGACAATCATCTAGCACTCAATGCATCAAAAACCAAACTTATGGCATTTACCCCCTCAAAAACCAACACCATTGATAGAAAACTAATTTCCATCGCTAGCCAGAATAACACACCTCTTGAACTGGTATCTGAAACCAAACTACTAGGAGTTCAGATTGACGACCAGCTTAAATTCAATAACCACCTACAACTAAACATAAAAAAAACCCACCAAAAACTTGGCATGCTCTATCGACACAATCGATTCCTCACTAGATCTACTAAGCTCACTCTTGCTACTACATTTCTCATCCCTTCCCTCCTTTATGGTGCCCCTCTGCTAACAAACCTACAATCCTCTCTCAAAACAAAACTGTCCTCTTGTTATAATAAAATTGCCAAATTTGCAACTAGCCACAAATCATCTACCCATCACTGTGTATCTCTCCACAAACTTAACTGGCTAGAGCTTCCCAACCATCTCTCCTACACTCAGCTTACTTTTGCTCATAAACTAATTTTTCAGCCCTCCTCTGTCCCTCTCTCAGCTCTACCTTTAAAATGCACCTGCCACAAAGACTCCTAAGATCTAATAACCAAAACCTAATAGAACTGTACAAACCCATCACTCTCCAGGACAAAACCTCCTGTCCTTTGCCCTGGCACTTATGGAACTCCCTTCCTCCTTCCATCCATATCACCACCAACCTCCCTGCTTTTAAAAAATCACTGCACTCACATCTAACATCCTCATGGGAATGCTCCTGCTCCCACCCTCCTAGCCTATTCTTCACTTCCTATGGGCAGCTTTACCATATATTACCAGACACCGAATAATAAGCCAACTGTAATGGCTTCTTATAATTCTTTTATTCTATGATTTCACTCAAGAAACTATATATTTACTGCAGCAATGCTTTGTTTTGCTACAAAATGTAACCTTAACATTTTTATTATACCTGCTTAAATCTTAGTGTTTCTACATAAAAAAAAAAAAAAAAAAAAAAATTTTCCTTTGTAAATGCTTAATCTTTGTTCTGTCTTGAACCCACAAATTACCACAATTGTAAACTGCTGTAATCTTTTTTGTTTACCAATGTTTTAAAGCTTTGTCTTTAACTTACAAATGATTGAAATTGTAAACTGCTGTAATCTCTTTTGTAACCTTTGTTTTGGAGCTTTTCTCCCCAGGACTCCATTGAAAACGGGTTCTTATTGGCCCAATGGACTATCCTGGTAAACCAACTGCAAATAAATAATAAATAAATAAATAAATTGTGATCCCAGATCCCTTACCACTTCATGGGTACTTAGGGTATTGTTGTTGATTTGATAGCGTGAAGGGACATTATTTGTGCCAAAGGGAATGATGATGCATTTCTTTGCATTTAGTTTGAGACCATGAGTAATACACCAGTCACTGGTCTGTGTGAGACCATCCTGAAGTATGCTGACATCATTTGGGGATTCAGTAATTGCACCCAGTTTGCAATCATCCTCAAACTTGGTCAGCCATAGCCCTTTAGTTTTGTTCTGAACTTCTGAGAAGTATGTACCAAACAGTAGGTGGGTCAGTACTGACCATTGTGGCACCCTGCTGATGACAGGTCTGCTGGTTGATGTAGAGTCAGCCACTTGATAGTGTGTGTCTGGTTTGTGAGATATTTGCAACCCATCTTTCAACAAATGGGTTTACATTCAATTTGCTAAGTTTATAGGTAATGCATTGGTATGGGATTGTATCAAAAACCTTTGCCAAGTTGAAGTATGCTGTGTGGACAGATTTGACTTCATCAGTGGCCCTGGTCACATTTCCAATTAAATCTACCCGGTTGAACAGGCAGGATCTGCCATTGACAAAGCCAAATTGGGTTTGATCCAGAGTTTAGACATCACCTATATCTTTATTTATGAGGTCCATCATGATACATTTCATGGCCTTACAGATGAGGCTGGTCAGACTTATGGGTCTATAATTCCCCGGTGTGTTGCTAGGCTACATTTGTGGAGGGGAACAACTTTTGCTCTTCTCCATTCTGCAGCAGGAACAAAGCCAGTGATTAGGCTATGATTGAATAGGGTACTTAATGGTGATGCTAGTTGATGTTTTAGCTTGTTAAGAAGACAGACTGAGATGCCCTCTGGTCCCATAGAGGCTGTGGTTTTTGCCTTGGACAAGGCTTTAATGACCTGCTCTTCAGATATGTAGGGCAGGGAGGAATTTGGGGACAAGGTTTGTAATACGTTTGGAGGGGATAAGGGAGTGAAATTTTCACCAGATCTATTGCCTATCAGGTTTTCTATCTCTGCGGGGTCAGTGTGTGTGATACCTTTGGACAAAGGTTTAGAACATGCTTGGGTCTTACATTTTAGGCAACATATGTAGCTGTAAAAAGCTTTATGGTTGTCCTCAGCTGTGCTTGCTATTTTTTTTTTCTCAAAGATGCCCTTAGAGGACTTAACATGTCTTATTGCTTCTTGAGGCTGAGGAGGGTGCTTTTTCATTGTTGGGGCCTCACATTTGTTTTCTTGGACAGCAACGTTTTGCATTTGTTGTAAAGTTTGTTGATGCTGGATGTCCACCAGGGTGGCTTGTTTTTACTTGGGGCTCTGGCTTTGATTCTCTCTGGAACAGCTGAGTCTATACACTTATACAAGTGATTATACATGGCATTAGTGTAAGCTTCGGTGTAGCTACTACTTCCAGCTGAGAATGGGGCTTATAATTGATTTATCCTTACCCCTAGAAGGGTATAGTTTGTCTTGATGAAGTTTTTAGTCTGACTTCACCCTTTGTGAGTTGTGGTGTTAGTTCCAGATTGAAGGTGACTGATTTGTGGTCAGATTTAACTAATGAGGGTCCGACAGCTGTGGCACTGCATCTATTTATGTTAGTGAGGACCAGCTCTAGTTTGCTTGTTCCTCTCGCTGGGTTTGAACAATTTGTTGCAGGGCATTTGAGTTAACAAAGTCAAGGAACTTTTGCACTAGTGTATTAGGACTAGAGTAGCTTTTCCATTTGATGGTGGGATAATTAAAATCCCTCATAACCAGAGTGTTCAGCAGTATTTGTATTGACTCCAGTTTGGTCATGTAGGCTTCATGCGCATCATGACCCATGGAGGGGGATCTACCTTACTTGAATGGGGGAGGGGTCTTACCCACAGTAATCTGGACTTAGAGTAACTCCATGGAGTTGTCCAGCTTAACTAGAAAGGAGGTGAATTTATCTCTTATATAGATAGAAACACAGCCTCCTTTGATTCTCACACATTCATTTTGCAGTCTGAAGGTGTGGAAGGCATTGTAGCCTTGCAGGTCTGGGTTACTGTCTGAGGCTGTGAACCAGATTTCTATGCCTGCACAGACATCTACATCTTCCAGTGACATAAGTGCTTCTAGGATGTGCAGTTTTTGGTTTAATCTACTAGCGTTTAGCAGTATAACCCTTATTTTGTCATAACTGGCAAATTTCACATTGGTAAGTTTGTTTTTAAGACCTTGCCTAAAAAGGCACTATGGGGAGGCAAGAGCCTTTGCCAGCAGCCAAAAGACTAGTGCCAGGTGCAAACCATCTCTGGCAAAGCAGCGAGGTATGTCGACCATCACATCCTAGGCTGACAGAAACTGGATCCCATTTGAATGACACCAAAAACTAAGCCAATTACTGAAATCAGTCATTTTTTTTTATACTGTGGTATCATTCTAGGTGAGAATAATATGCTTCTCAAGGCTAGGGACATACCTGCCTGGGACACATAGTCAGAAAGCTCAATCATGTCTCTCTTCATATAGTCCAGTGAGGTACATCTCAAGTTGTTCAATCCAACATGAACTATAACAGAGTCACAATGGTACTTGTTGCTGAGAGACCAGAGTGCATTCATGATCTGACGGATACTGGCACTGAATAGGCAGCTGACCGTGACCTTCTCCTTGTCTAACCTGGTAAGTGGGACATCTATGCATCTCACTATGGACTCTCTATTGAAAGAGGAAAATTTGATTTTTGGGTGTTACACCTTATGGGCATGGTAGGTGAGACACTGGTGTTGCTATGTGTCATGGGTGCTGTGGGAACTGTGTTAGTTGTAGCAGTCTTGTGTTTTGGAGGTGTCTGGTGCTTTGGTAAGTTTTTTTGAGAGAACCTCCACATATGTTAATTTATGTGTTTGACGCATACTATGTGTATGAGTAGTGGTACTATGTGCATGAGTAGTGGTGTGTGGGTTGACAACCTCTTTGGTGTTACTTTTTCAGGTGCTAGAGAGCAGGTATTCAAGACTTCTGGTGAAGATACATCTCTTGCACTCTATACTAGAGTCAGTTATTAGTAGAGGTTTGTCAGTGTACATGAGGCAATTGCTACACTGCCATAGGAGACCCAAATCAAGAAGATTGGCAGAAGAAACAAGGGCAGTCCAACTGCCCATAATGCTAGGATGAAGAACTGTCATCACAAAGGGAGGGGGCTATTTAGGACTGATCATGGAGGTGCTCTGTAGGTGGATATTTCTGCCGGTGGTTTTATTGCTGGTGGTTTAACAGGTCACAGCTCACTAGCAGTGCTTCTTTGACCAGAGAAGTACTAAGGATTAGGAGTACACTGATATACTACAGCTGTACCTAAGAAAAAAATTGTTGCAGTTATCTGTCTGGCTATAATGCACAATTGACATACAAACAAGTGGAAACCCACTTAAACATGGGGCTTACATACCAGAAGCTAAAAACTTAAACAGAAAAATGTAAAAAAGTTCAAAAGGACTAATGAAGGTGCTTACTCCAAGCCCTAGATGAAGCACCCTTCACCAGAAAGGTTCTAGTCAGCACACTTCTCTCACTAGAGTGCAGAAGGGCCCTTTCCAATCAAAGATGGCCTAGGAAATGTGCTCAAAACAAACAGCCACTGCAAACAGATGCAGATGCAGCAAACCTGTATCTGGATTATGCTACAGCTACTATTAACACTAACTTAGGTGGGAAACACTAAAGAAATGTTCAGAGTTAGGGTTAGGGAGCAATCAGGAGTTGGCTCAGAGTTGGGGTTAGGGAGTGATCAGGAGTTGATTCAGAGTTAAGGTTAGAGAGGTGTCGAGAATTGGCTCAGAGTTAAGGTTAGGGAGTGATCAAGAGTTTGCTCAGAGTTAGTGTTAAGGAACAATTGGAAGTTGGCTCAGAGTTAGGGTTAAGGAGTAATTGGGAATTGGCTCAGAGTTAAGATTAGGGTGTGATAGGTAGCTGGTTCAGAGATAGGGTTAGGGAGTGATTGGGAGTCAGCTCAAAGTTAAGTTTAGGGAGCAATCAGGAGTTTTATCAGTTTTAGTGTTAGGGAGTGATCAGGAGTTGGCTCAGAGTTAGGGTTAGGGAATGGACGGTGTCTGGCTTAGTTTTTGGGTTAGTGAGTGACTGGGAGTTGGTTCAGTTTTAGGGTTAGGGAGTGATCAGGAGTTAGCTCAGAGTTAGGGAATGGATGGTATCTGGCTTAGTTTTTGAGTTAGCGAGTGATTGGGAGTTGGTTCAGTTTTAGGGTTAGGGAGTGATCAGGAGTTGGCTCAGAGTTAGGGTTATGTAGTGATTGGGAGTTGGCTCAGAGTTAGGGTTAGGAGTAATAGTGAGTTGGCTCAGAGTTAGTGTTAGGGAGTGATTGGTATATGGCTCAGAATTATTGTTGGAAAGTGATAGGGAGCTGGCTCAGAGTTACAGTTAAGGAGTGATCAGGAGTTGGCTCCGTTAGGGTTAATGAGTGATCGGTAGTTGGCTCAGAGTTAGGGTTAAAGAGTGACTGGTAGTTGGCTCAGAATTAGGGTTAGGGAGTGATCGGGAGTTGGTTCCGAGGTTGAGTTAGGGAGTGATCGGGAGTTGGCTCAGAGTTAGGGTTAGGGAGAGATCAGGAGCTGGCTCAGAGTTACGGTTATGGAGTGATCTGAGTTGGCTGAGAGTTAGGGGGTAATGAGTGATTGGGAGTTGACTCAGAGTAAGTGTAAGGGTGAGAGCAGGAGTTGATTTCAGGGTTAGTGTCAGGGTTCTGGAAGAGATAGGTAGCTTAGTGATAATGCATGGAAATTGGGGTAGTGGGAGTTAAGCAATGGCCAATATTAGCAAATGGCAACAGGGAATAGTGTCATGAGTTAATGGTATGTGGGAACTTCTAGTAGACCCATTTAATGTAATGTATTTCAAAGCCATTTTAAACATCTAATATCTTGTGCATATGACTAGAATTTAATTGTTGGCATTTTATCTCTTGGGTTTAAGTATTGAAAAACCCTTTGCAGGAAATGTTACCATTTTACCATTTGTTATACTTAATAAAGCCATATTTCTCTGTAATGCTGTTCCTAGATTTTTGTTGGTATATGTGTATGTGGTGGTGCTGCGGTAGCATTGTCACCTCACAGTAAGATGTTGTCCTGTTTGATTCGCAGCTAGAGCGTCTTCTGTGTGGAGACATGCGTGAATGGGCGTACCTTCGTTGAAGGTTGTGCATCAGGGCCAGCAACTCGGCACGTAAAAATTTACTGCCAATCATTAGCGGACCGGAGTTCCACTGTGGTGACCCCTAACCGGGAAAATCCAAAAGACACAACAACATATGTCTGCTGGGTCCAGCTGCTGCTGAGAACTTAATGTCAATATTTTGAATATACCTGCATCTCTAAAATATATAAGCTTTTGTAAATAATAAATTATATTTATGTATTTTGTAACCACAAATACATTTTCACTGCCTGTATACCGTCTGAGATAAAATGCTGTTTAGAAAGACTGAGCAGACCTCTCAACTGTCCCTAATTTTCAGGGACGTCCCTGATTTTGAGTTAAATTTTAGCTCTGTCCCTCTTAATCCCTCATAACACTGGTACCCTTTGGACAAAAGATGGTTAGTTATACTTAATAAATAATGACCATAATTAAGAACTAAACACTTATTTTACTTCAGGAAATGTATATTAATTCATATTCTCCAATAATGTTAATGCCTCAAGTTAATAGAACTAATATTTTAAAAGTGCCCCTGATTGTCCCTTATTTTCTCTGGATTTGTCCCTGACTCTGTTGAGATTTGTCCCTGATTGGTTGAGTGCTATGAGACTGAGCCCTACGGATCATTCCTATTTTAAAAACAAAAAATTAATGAGAAGTGTTCTTCTGGCCAGCAGCTTTATCTTGATGAATGACGCACAGAATTGATACATTTTATGGTAAACTTTCATTCCATACAAATTATATATGCTCTGTTTTATCTTTTTGAACTGATGTTTAATGTAACAGTATTCATTGGTACTGAATGGAGACTTTAATAGTAGATGAAAGAAAAGGATTAGGTTTGTGCATACTTCAATGTGCATTTAGGGATTGTGAAGATATGAGTAGATGAACTGGCAGTTAGAAAGTTGGATGGAAAAAAGGATGCTATTATTAGTTCAAAATTACTTTATGTATGTGACAAAGGGGTTAAAAACATGTCAGTGTCTTTCTTTCACTCATTAACCATGACACAGCACTATTGCGTTTTTATTAAGTATCAAGTGAGATAGTATCTGTAACAGAAATTACTATAATGTAACCAGAAAATTAGGATTTCAAGTATAAATCTAATACACCTTTTAATAAAGAAGACATTACAAATCTAAAATATGCAATATAAAGCACAACTACCCACATGTATTTCCACAAAAGTCTAATATTAACTAAAATGGGGAAGCAGTAGCTTACTTGAAATAGTGTAGTGTTTCTAGCCCCAGGAAAAATATAGTATATCCCTAATATGAATGTTGTATTCAGTATTTATGTGTTAGTCATTGTACATTATGACAAAAAGATGAAGGTATGAAACATCCTAAAGCATCTAAGAAGCTGTTTTTCAAGGCAAAAGCAGTTAAATTGGAATCATATAAAATTCATATTAAATGAGCACAGTATATTGAGTAACAAAAGCATATTTGTGCAATAATCCATTACATGGTTTTATTGTGTATACTATATTTTTCTTGTTATTCTTATGCAAGGCACTAAGCTTCAATCATTTACAGCCATCCAACTCATTTCTGGAAAGTCTCCAAATTTCAGGGAAAAAAATGTTGACTTGTTACTCAATTACATTAGAAGGGTGTGACAGCACATCACATGGAAGGACAAAATTGACTTCTTTCAAACCAGTGCAGCAGTTATTGCCACTGTTCAGCATTTGTCTGATAGAGCACTTTAGCAATGCCACTTGGCACTGTTGCTAGCCATTGAATTGTATAGAAGTTCCCTTTTCATCCTCTTACAGCCTGGTGAATTAGGGCATTATCCCTTCAGCACCAATTATAC
>NC_056737.1:556865028-557055028 GCF_019279795.1 Protopterus annectens | reverse complement strand
TATCAGGACAGAGAGAAGACATATGCTCGCTGCATAGAGGGCACCATGTCTAAGAACCAGTGCCACTCCGGTGACATAGAGAGATGAAGTTCTGACTATGATCAGGCAGCCTGACTTTGATTAGCAGCTCAGGTGCCTGCCAAAATTGTCATGGAGGATTCGGAGATTCTATCCTGAGAGGGAGGGTGCTTGCTGCTATCTCTCTCTAGTGGAGTTCTAGATAAGGCTGAATCATAGAGAGTGATAGACATCAGGCTGGGGAGCCGGATAGATGGTACAGAGCACACCGCTTAAGGTGGGGACAATGTACACCATGGTTTCCTCATGCTCAGCCAGATGTAGCTTAGTGTTAGGCATGCTGGGATGGAATATAAGCCATGCAAAACACTGCACCCAGCAGATGATGGCAACACATCCAATGCACAGGCCATGCCTCCACTGAGAGAGGGAAAAAAATAATGCATGAGTTGAGCCCTCAGATGGAAAGGAGGAGGGGCTTATTGTCAGGGAGGAAGAAACCTGATGGTACAGGGATAGTGAATAAAAAAAAAATTGTCTCAGACCCAAGCTACAGCACAAATCACTGTGAGGAAGACATGCTAATGACTATAGTAATGTGACACCTCTTCTTGTGTCATGCAAGTACAAATTAAGTACAATTCCTGGTTTGTTTTCCTATAACTTTATTATAATAGACTGTCTTTCAGTGATGTCAACAGTGCATGGATATGTACCACATATGTACACCCCCCATGCACACACATATACACTTGATGAACTTAAGGTAGATAACTAGGTTAAACATCTGCCAATGGTTTCAGAAGAAAGTTGCTAAAAATACAGTGGATTCCTTGACAACATGCAATCTGTTTTTTTTTTCTTTTTTGAGTAACCACTTTATGTTGGAATATTTATCATCATTGACATTACATATATTATTTGACCTATGATACATTATTTTTATAATTATTAACTTTAGCATATCCTAGGAATTTTGAAATAACTGCAAGTCAGTGAACTGTCTTTTGCATTTGTAATGCTTGCATTTTAAGCTGTAAACCAGTCTTGTCATCTGGTTGGTGAAACTCCGTAGTAAACATTTGACAGAAATTCAATACCCCATGTTTGACATCCCCCAAAGAGGTAAATCTTTCTCCAAGTGATATTAGTAAGATTTAAATAAATCAATAACTCCTTGTTTGACTGTAATTTGCTTTGGTAACTCAAGCAGTTGCTTTGATGAATGTCAAACAAAGTCAAACTGTCATTAAGGAAATCAGAAAGAGATCACTTTATTCAAATAAAAATGTTCACATAAACAAGGTGTAGTGTCTAAAGAGGACACTTCTTCAGGTGATAAAAGAGGAACATGAAAGAGCTGTTGTAATTTATAATCAACCACAGTAATGTGATTAGCAGTTTAAATTATGTAAATGCATATAATAAAATATTGCATTATAGTATTAATGTAGATGGCTGCTTTGTTGCTTTGTAGAGTTAGGACAGACAGTACAGTGTTGCAATGGGTAACACTGTCACCTCACAGCAAAAGGTTCTATGGATCGATTCCTTGTTGTGGTGCCTTCTGTGCCAAGTCTGCATGTCCTCCTGTGTTTGCATGTATTTTTCAAAGACACTTGCTAGACTGAATTCTCCTAAGTGTGTGTGCTGTGTCTGAATGATATTAAGGTCTCCTGATAGATTTATGTGCAGCCACTTTGCCTTCTTACTTGGTTAAGAACTATGTATTCTGTTCAAAACTTTGTTATTACTTTATATGCTGTTTTAAACTTGTGTTGTAGCCATTTTGTTTGTTAATCAAATGTATGTATTGTATTTTTGTGGAGCTTTTCTCCCCGGGCCTCCACTGAAAATGGGTACTTTTTAGCCCAGTGCACTTTCTCGGTAAACAAATGCAAATAAATAAATAAATAATAAGTAGATTCTCAGCTAGAGCATCTTCTATGTGGAGGCATACATGAATGGGGCATGCCTCCGTTGAAAGTTGTGCGTCAGGGTAACCCGGTACGTAAAAATCCACTACCAATCATTAGCGGACCGGAGTTCCGCTGTGGTGACCCCTAACCAGGAAAAGCCGAAAGACACAAACAATAAGTAAATAAATTAAACAAAGGCCTGGAAAATGACTTCCACTCATTCCTTGTATAATAACCTCCATGGATAGCGTCAGCTGTTCATGGGGTCACTATAAGAGAATCTGATGTAACCCACAACCATGGAAAGATCAATCGTGTTAATGCAGATGGTTGCTCATTTATACTGTTTAAGTTCTGAGTTTAAGAACTGGTTTTAAGCTATAAGGGCCATTCAAACCATGCATAGTTTAGGCATGACAACATGCATATGTGCACTATTATGTCAGTAAAGTGACTTCATTCTGATTTCCTTAAGGTGCATATCTCTGTCCCTTACGTTGATTGTTTTCTTTGGCTTGGAATTTACATGATTCAGTTACTCTGCTTTTTGATATTCACTTAAACAAACTCACTGAAAGTAAGACATCTTGAAAAGAAACAAACTACAAAAAAGAAGCATATTTATCTAAGGGGAATATAGCCCGTTAAACCTCTCATGAATGAGACTGCATTTGCCTGCTCCCCTTTATATAATCATCTCATTACATCCAAGTGACGCTTTCAGGTGCATCTGCAGTTAAATCCTACTGACACCTGTAGTCGTCAAATATTGCTTGTTCATATTTGCATCAATAATTCCAAAACCATATTATGTACAAGGTTTTAAAACATTTCATCTTAAAGCTTACACAATGACAAATTCAATTGCATTATTATTTGATCTCTGTCTAGTGCAGGTAAATATATATTAACTGTTGTTTTTCTGATATTAATTTATGTAGATATAATTTTCACATTTTCCTAAGCATCTCAACAACCAAGTAACACAGACAGAACTCCTTAGCCTCATATGAAAACTCTCAGTTAGATGAATAAAATGCTGACAGTATCTGTGTAACTTGAGTGGTTGCTGAGATATTGTAAGTTGTTTACAAAATATTAAAATGTAATAGTTACTGTGTATTGTAAAATTTTGTTTAGGACCTAGAAACTAAAGAATACTGCCACTATAAAAATAGTTTTTGCTGAAGAGTTTGCCATTTATACTTCTTTCATAACTCCTATGGTTCCAGAAATATGAACATTTGTTTGAAATGTGAGGACTTAATTTGATTCTGTCAAAAAGCTTAGGCCCGCCCATTGGAAGTTAAAACGCAAACTTTCTGAGCTCCATTGGAGAGAATGAGTTAAGATCACCGCTTCTTGTAAGGATTGTTTGCTAGCTAAGCCAGACACATGCACACACACACACACACACACACACACACACACACACACACACACACACACACACACACACACACACACACACACAAACACACATACATACAGAAAGTAAACAAATAAAAAGATGAGAGAGAGTAACATTTTCATATTTTTGTCATATTGCCCATTATCAAAGGCAGTTCTTGTTTGAGACCATAGTATTTGCAACGTCACTTTCATCAAAACTGGGTTTTACTTTAATACAGACAGGCTTCATCTTTTTTCTTCCAGGTGGATGACATGAAAAAAAATAGTCTTACGTTTAAGGTAGAGGAGTAAGGCTATGAGCTGCTAACAGACTGCTTCCTGTAGTTCAGTCTCTGTCATGCTTACATTGTAGTAAGTCCCACTCTAAAGGTGACTGTTTTGCTCTACTATCATAAAGACAGATGTCAATGATCCCCTTATACAGTGTACTAAAATCATCAAACAGAATATTTAAATATAAAATTGCATTAAAATCAGAAAAAAAATAAAATATTTATTTTCCCTCTCAGTGCACTGGTATTATGAGGCCTAGGCTACGGCAATTCTTAAAACTTTAAGGGAGACACTATAATATAGCTATAAACATTATCTAACTAAACCAAACCATTTCACCTCTTTGCATCTGTGTTTTTGTTGCATTTTTAAACAAGCTAAAGTGACATCTTGGGCTAGATAGTACGGCAAATCCTACCTATATGATTATAAGTTATATGCACTGCTAAGCAGTACATCAAACAACCAGGAGATGAAAGAAAATATAAACCTCAATGCTACTGTTTCTATATGAGTAACATGCTGTAAAACCAGTACCTGTCAAGGACCACAATGTTATATATCCTACATCTATAGCAACACAATAATCGTCCATCTAAAATATGAAAAATTCATGTCTTTTTCATTCCACATCTATAATCTGCAGAAATGTTCCAAGAACAGGTCCAGTGAATTCTGTTATAGGAGTAGCAATAGACAGTACTGCTGTATGTACTACGTGATTCTTTAAACTACTGTATACCCCAATGAAGTAAATTCATACAATATCATGATTCAGAATGAAGACTGCATTATCTAATGGTAGGTGTTTCAGGGGTGACCAGTCACAGGCTCTTAGTTCAGTCTGATAAATATTTGAGTTTGAGACTTTATAGCCTACAGAAAATTCAGGTTAATGCAAAATATGTCATTATAGCAACTTTCTAAGTTTATAAGAACAATATTTAACATATGTGCCTTATTTCAGACCTTTGTTCCCCCTTATTTTTGGCATTACCCCTGATTTTTTCTGCTAAGACGTTGAGAGGCATGCTGCAAGTGGTAATCAGCACTTTCCTGCAGTAGTCAGCACTGGCATACTCTCCACTGTCCCTCAGTTTACAGAATGTCCCTGATGCTGTCTATTTGTTTTATCTGCCCCTTGTAAATCACAGATGATTATAGTTAATCAACAATTACAGACATTAGAGTTTAATTCTTATTGTTGAGAAAAAGTGTTATGATGCAAAACCTGTTACTCTGTTTCCTTTTTAAGTGACTTAGAGTAATATATAAAAAGTATCACTGGTGTCATCTAATACACTCCATCTGGCTTTGTCTGAAAACCTTGAGCATAGCTTGAGAGGTAAAGCAACCCCTTCCCCCATACAAACAGACACACCCCCATACCACTTAATTGCCCCTGATTTTATAGAACATCCATGATTTTGCCTCTTAAAACTGTCTTGTCCCTTGTAATTCACATACAGTTTCTGTCTGTCAATAATGCCAGATATTCTAGCTTCATACATCTTGTATTCTTTGTAATGCAAGAGCTGTTGTTCCATCAACTTTTTAATGTGGTTTAAAGTAATATTTAAAAAGTGTCCTTGCTGACTAGTGGTCTCCACCACCATGATTACAGGCTTTGCTTGTTGGTCTAGGGGAATTTATAAGTATGGCATCCCCCTTTTGTGCGCACGTGCGCACACACACACACACACACACACACACACACACACACACACACACACACACACACACACACACACACCCACATAGAGACATACATGCATTCATGCCCACATACACAGACACATACACATTCAAAGAGAGACCCCATCCCCGGCATGTACTTACACAAGCATTTACTATGGATAAGACCTCTTACCTCACCCAGTCACACACATGCACACGCACACACACACACACACACACACACACACACACACACACACACACACACACACACACACACACACACACCACTGCCTCTCCACATACACTTACCAATCTTCCCTTTTACATTATCTTCCCCATTTAATATAATAGAGGAACAGAGTTTTTGTCTATATTTATTAACATGTTTGGTTATATTAATTTACTCATCTGAGTTGCTTAGCTGTGTAAATCCCTTACCACAAGCATTTCCAAAGGAGAACACTTAGCTAATCAGCACAGATTTCCTTCTATATCATTGTTCATAGGTTCATAGGTTCATAGGTTTATACTAGGCTATCTGCCCTAAGGCATTTATAAAAATACTGTGCCCATTAGTTTGTTGTGCCTCTGTCCAGCAGTGACACAGAGATGATTATCTCCCATCTACAGGTCTAGATTTCTCTTGAACAGAGTCAGCGAGGTGCTCTGCCTCACATGGACTTTTATTCCACAGCATAGGAGTCTCTGAGTGATAAATCTATTTTATATCCGGCTCTAGTGGTTTTGGTGGATTTGGATTTTTTGAGGTGGAGCATGTCCATTAATTCCGGGTTGGACATGGCCTTGTATGTCAGGCACATGTCACCTCTGAGCAGACGGTATGCGACTGAATAGAGCTGGAGTTTCTTCAATCTGGCAGCATATGACAGATTTTGGAGTCCTTTATCCTTTTGGTGGGGAACTTTTGGGGTCTCTCCAATTGCTGCAGATGTCGGGTGAGATACATATCATTGGTCTGATAAGTGAAGAGTACAACTAGATCTGGATGTGAATCCCTTCATGATCAGGTGGGCAATGTAGAAGGTCTTTCTAACCACTTTAGCAATGTGTCATCTGCAAACTTTGTCAGCCAAAGTCCTCCCATGCTGGCCTGTACAGCAACTCTAACCCTGTGGGTTCTGTCCTTCCATCTTGTGACATATGGGTTTACATTTAGGTCAAGGTAGGCTGTATGGACTGCCTTTCCCTCATCAATGGCCTTGGTGACTGTTTGCATGATCTTCCCTTGACAAAGCCAAACTGGGTCGGGTCCAATGTCTGCAAGTCCCCTATATCTTTGTTTATGAGCTCCATTATGATCGCTGAGATTAAACAGCTGCCGGTTAATTCCTCATTTAGCTCGTGTAGCACACAGCTGGGGACACCATCCGGTCCCATTGATGCTGTATTTTTAGCTTTAGAGAGCAGCTTTCACCTGCGCATTTGAGATGTCCGGGAGGCTACACTCGGCTGGGATAGTTATCTCTCCTTTAGGGGAAGATTTGCACTGAACCTGTCTGCCAGTATGCTGGCAATGTCTGTGGGTTCAGTGATTTTTGTATCATTTTGGACTAATTCTGAGCATATCTGGGAGTTTCCACCCAGGTTCCTAACATAGCTGAAAAAGGCCTTATGATTGTCCTTTGAATCCATGGCAATTTTTCTCTCAAAATTGGCCTTAGTTGATTTTATGAGTGTTTTTACTAATAATGATCAGGGTGACTTCCCTTTTATGGATTTTGTTCTATCATGTAATAGCTTTCTCCTCTTATTGTAAAGTTTGTTAATGGCTGGGGTCCACCAGACTGGACGTTTGCCCTTTGTGGAAAGAGTCTTGGTTTTATTTGGGATTGCCTGATCCATGCAGTCCTGGAGGTGTTCATAGAAGGCATTTGTAAGGGCTTGGTTGTGGTTTCCTCTGGCTCAGGGGCCTTGAAGGATACTACACCAGTCTTGAGTAGTGTGAAGTTTGCTTTAAGTTCTTCACTATGGTCTTTTGTTTGGGGTGGGGGCGGGATGTGGATTTCCAGTGAGATTAGTTTATGATCAGATCTCACCAATGAGGGATATACTTCGGTGTGGAGCATTTTGTCCCCATGTTTGTGACAATGAGATCTAGTATATTTTCTCCTCTCGTGGGAACAGTGACTAGCTGTTCCATGGCATTTGAATTTATGAACTCCAGGAACCGTTGGGCTAGAAAGTTAGGGCTTGAGTAATGTTCCCAGTCTATATTCGGTAGTTGAAGTCACCCAATATGATGGTGTTTGGAGATACATTTATACCCTCCAGTGTCTTCAGGAAGGCTGTGTCGGGTTCCTGAGTTTGAGAGGGTGGCCTGTAGCATGCTACAATTTGTAGAGCAGTTTTGCCTATGGTTAGTTGCACCTGGATGGTTTCCAAGCTTTCGCGCGCTCCAACCTGGAGGTGTGGGTAGACTTTATGAATATGGATACACCCCTCCTTTTGTGGTGTGGTCCGGGTTTTGGGGCCGAGCATGATATGAGGTAAAACCTAATAGTGCCGTGTACTCTCAGGAGCCTTGAACCAGGTTTCAGTTACAGCACAGACATCGATGTTCTCCATACTAAGAAGGGCCTGCATTTTGAGATTTAGACTTCTGGCATTGAGCAGCATTACCCTCAGTTTCTTCCCATTTTTGTTTTCTAGGGTGGTAGGTTTAGAATTTGAGCCTTGCCTTAAAAAGGCACTATGGGGGTGGCAAGAGCCTTAGCCAATATCCGGAATCCCAGGCGTGACAGGTGCAAGCCGTCCCTTGCGAAAGCGCTGGCTTGTCAAGCATGTCATCCCAGGCAGACAGACACTGGATCCCCTTTGAATGACACCAGACATTAAGCCAATTGTTAAAGCTGATCATCTTGTCTCTATATTGTGGCATCATTCTTGGTGAAGGAAGGATACTGCTCAGGGTTAGGGTCATACCTGCCTGGGCTACATAATCAGAGAGCTCCTCCATGTCTCTTTTCATGTAGTCCAGGGAGGTACGCCCCAGGGTCTTCACACCAGCATGGACAATGACTGTGTCATATTTGTACAAGTGCTTGTGTTATGTGGCGGATTCTAGCAGCTTACTGTGACCCTCTCCTTGTTCAGCCTGGTGAGTGGGACGTCAGTGTGTCTGACTATGGAGTCACCTATGACAAGTATGTTTGGTGTTGTATTTGGCCTTAAGGGCTGTGACTGCTTTGCACACTGCTTTTGTGGTTTATGTGTTGCTTGTGGGGTGTCTTGAGGTAGCAGTTGTTTGGGTGTCTGCTTTGGGGGCCTCTGCTGTTTAGGTAAATTTTACTCAGAGCCTCCAAGTATGTCTTTGTGTGTTTATGTGTTTGATTCAGTGGAGTGGTAGCATTATGTGAGGCTGGTTTTGTGGTGTGTGTAGTTGCTTTCTCCTCCTGTCTGGTCTTGCCAGTCCTGAGTTGAGAGAGCTCAGCCTCCAGTTTGGCTAAATAGCTGCATCTCCCAAGTATTTGTGTTATGTGGGAGGAGGAGAGGGTTGTCTGTGTACATGAGGCAGTTATAACATTGCCTCAAGATTCCCAGATTCACCAGCTGGACCGAGGAGATTGACAACTGACCTTTGGACATGCTAGAATAATATTGGGAAATCCTTAATTGAAAACAAGGGCCAGTGGGGAGTGAGGGTGTAGTGCTTTTAATTTTTAGTGCTGACTTATATAATTGCTTTAGTGAGCAAGTGCCAGGTAACTTGAGTGCAATGTGTTACAAGTAACTAAATGCAAAACGACAAACAGTAACTTTCTTTCAAGTGAAACAAGGAAATAAGTACAGTAAGCAATGCAGATATCACTAGTGATCCACAGAAGCTGAGAAGTTTAGGTGGAATTAGCTTCCAGGAAATAACAAGCAAACAAACAACAAGCATATAAACAAAGCTAGATTCAGCAGGCCTGGATCTAGTCTATGCTAGAGCAAACAAGGTGAACCAATTTCAGTAAGATACAGTTCAAATATTCAGGCACTATAAACCTTTAACCAGAAATTCCCAGCTCAGAAGGGCAGAGTCCAGCCTCTTCTCCCACAAGAGTGCAGACCACGAACCTTCTTAATGTAAAATAACTGGCCTGAAGCCCAAGTGCCTAAACCAGAACTAATACACTTGGACACTGGGCTCTCAATCAGCAGTTCCCAACTTAGAAGGATGAAAGCTACCTGTCCTGCCACCACAGTGCTTGCCACAAACCTTCCTAATGTAAAACAACTGGTCTGAAGCCCAAGTGCTTAATCCAAAAGACTTGAATGATAGCTACACTTTAATCAAGTTACAACCAAGCAGTAATAAATACCATTGAATACTTTAGAGAATGTCTGGATTAGTGCTCAAGTTACACAAACAAAGCTAGATCCAGCAGGCCCGAATCCAGTCTATGCCACAGCAAACAAGGCGCACCAACTTCAGTAAGAAACAGTTCAGATATGCATGCACTATAAGCCTTTAACCAGAAATTCCCAGCTCAGGAGGGCAGAGTCCAGCCTCTCCTCCCACAAGAGTGCAGACCATGAACCCTCTTAATGTAAAATAACTGGCTTGAAAGCCCAAGTGCTTAAACCAGAATTAATACACTTTTAGAATAACAGACACTGAGCCCTCAATCAGCAGTTCTCAACCTAGAAGGATGTAAGTTACCTGTTCTGCCACAACAGTGCAGACCACAAACCCTCCCAGTGCAAAACAACTAACTGGTCTGAAGCCCAAGTGTTTAAACCAAAAGGCTTAGAATGAGTTACACCAAGCAGTAATAAATACAATTGAGTATTTTAAGATGATGCAAAAGTAAAAGAAGTAGGTAAAACACAAGTACAGTAAAAGCAGATGAAATTTTTCTGAACAAGTGCTGAGATCAAAGAAACAGATTTGAGTGCTGAAACTAGAAAACTGGCTAGTTATGAGAAAAACAAGCTAGAAGGCTTCCCTCAAACACAGAAGGGCTTAATAGTCTGTACCACTTAACAAGAAAGGCAGGAAATAAGCTTAATTTTTTTTTTTTTTTTTTATTTCCCAGATGCTCTCTTTGTACACAGTAGGAGTGCCTGAAATCAGAATATGATCTCACTGCACTCAGTTGACTGAGCAAATGAGATGGGCCCAGAGGCAGGCTGAGGCAGTTTCAATGCCACTAAGATTAACACCAAAACAAAAACAGGGTGGGTGGGAATAACTGAAGAGCAGAATAACGTCAGTTAAAAATTCCTTCAACACTCCTTCATACACAGTTTAAATCAATTAAATACTGTATTTAAAAAAAAAAGTGCAGATAAAAGGTACTTAAATTCTCTTATATGTCCAGTTGAATATAACCAAGTTCTTAGCTGGCCAAGCTGAAGTTTTAAAGCAGGAATTATTTCACATGCACCAGTTTAAATATGCAAGGACAGGAAATCAAAGAATGTGGCTACCCCCACACCTGTAATTACTAGCAAATAACAAAATTCAGCCAACACTAGCTTCAGTTCAAGTTACTGAAGAGCAGAATAACTTCAGTTAAAAATTCCTTCAACACTCCTTCATACACAGTTTAAATCAATTAAATACTGTCTTTTTTAAAAAAAAAGTGCAGATAAAAGGTACTTAAATTCTCTTATACGTCCAGTTGAATATAACCAAGTTCTTATCTGGCCAAGCTGAAGTTTTAAAGCAGGAATTATTTCACATGCACCAGTTTAAATAGGACAGGAAATCAAAGAATGTGGCTACCCCACACCTGTAATTACTAGCAAATAACAAAATTCAGCCAACACTAGCTTCAGTTCAAGTTACTGAAGAGCAGAATAACTTCAGTTAAAAATTCCTTCAACACTCCTTCATACACAGTTTAAATCAATTAAATACTGTATTTTTAAAAAAAAGTGCAGATAAAAGGTACTTAAATTCTCTTATACGTCCAGTTGAATATAACCAAGTTCTTAGCTGGCCAAGCTGAAGTTTTAAAGCAGGAATTATTTCACATGCACCAGTTTAAATATGCAAGGACAGGAAATCAAAGAATGTGGCTACCCCACACCTGTAATTACTAGCAAATAACAAAATTCAGCCAACACTAGCTTCAGTTCAAGTTACTGAAGAGCAGAATAACTTCAGTTAAAAATTCCTTCAACACTCCTTCATACACAGTTTAAATCAATTAAATACTGTATTTTTAAAAAAAGTGCAGATAAAAGGTACTTAAATTCTCTTATACGTCCAGTTGAATATAACCAAGTTCTTAGCTGGCCAAGCTGAAGTTTTAAAGCAGGAATTATTTCACATGCACCAGTTTAAATATGCAAGGACAGGAAATCAAAGAATGTGGCTACCCCCACACCTGTAATTACTAGCAAATAACAAAATTCAGCCAACACTAGCTTCAGTTCAAGTTACTGAAGAGCAGAATAACTTCAGTTAAAAATTCCTTCAACACTCCTTCATACACAGTTTAAATCAATTAAATACTGTATTTTTAAAAGAAAAAAGTGCAGATAAAGGTACTTAATTTCTCTCAGTTGAATATAACCAAGTTCTTAGCTGGCCAAGCTGAAGTTTTAAAGCAGGAATTATTTCACATGCACCAGTTTAAATATGCAAGGACAGGAAATCAAAGAATGTGGCTACCCCCACACCTGTAATTACTAGCAAATAACAACATTCAGCCAACACTACCTTCAGTTCAAGTTACTGAAGAGCAGAATAACTTCAGTTAAAAATTCCTTCAACACTCCTTCATACACAGTTTAAATCAATTAAATACTGTATTTTTTTAAAAAAAAAGTGCAGATAAAAGGTACTTAAATTCTCTTATACGTCCAGTTGAATATAACCAAGTTCTTAGCTGGCCAAGCTGAAGTTTTAAAGCAGGAATTATTTCACATGCACCAGTTTAAATAGGCAAGGACAGGAAATCAAAGAATGTGGCTACCCCCACACCTGTAATTACTAACAAATAACAGTATTCTTTACCTAAGGCATCTTTTGCCAAGGATAACCCAACATTTGTCAAGTGTACCAAAACCTTTCATTCTTAAAGGCTCCATACTTCACATATATGCTTTCTGCACAAGGTGGAGGGCATAATGGTGACATATGGATGCATACACAGCACAAGTCCAAACCAAGAAATGCTTGTAGCTTCTAAAAACTGTAATAAAACTACATATACTGGACTTAATGTTCAAATGTGAATTAAGTCCTGTATGTGTAGTTTTATTAATGTTTTTACAAGCTACGCATATTTCTTGGTTTGAATTTGTGCTGTGGTTCATGGAATTAATATCAGACCTTGTTTACTGCAGGAACTTGTCCTTGCGCTAATATGGATGCACACATTCAGGACTGGAATGCTTTACTAGCATGTACCAGGGCCTTGGAGATGGGCCACCATGGTAGTCAGACAGACTGTCAGTTATCACTGCAGTTGACCTGTCCCTGAATTAGAAAGGAAGCTGCCGGTGGTAACAACTCATGTTAGAGCTTACAGCTAGTGTGGCCCTTTTTGAATTCTAGCCATGATAATTAGTAACATGATAAACTGATAAACCATAATGTTACAAAACTGTAATATTAAAAGAAGGATGCTTCTTGTGTTAACTCATCCACAAGGCTGTAAAACTGAAATTTCACTAGAGGAAGATAAAGTCAATAATCTTGAAGGCATATTTTTACTACTTTCCCAAACTGCATTTTCATTTTTTGAATAACAGTTGTACAGTTTAGATGTTTGCTATTGCTATTTCAAGAGGCACTTCTGAACAAAGCAGCAAGGTATTAATTAATCAATTGATTAATTTACAGACTTAATGGAGGGACAACATTCTGTACTTGCATATGTATTCCTTATATGGAAACATTGTATCTGAAGAATGTTCTTGTTTTTAGTTACGTATAATAAAGTACATCTGAAATAATCACATTTTTCAATTATGAGCGTAGAAGTACATGATTTGAGCTTTCTAGCAAAATGTACTTTCTGTTTTGTTACTTGTATTTATTTTCACTTGAAATGCTTAAGTAATATTTTTTCTAAAATTATCATAATAAGAAAAAACAAAACCCCACAAGAAGCACCATTCAAGTTTAAGTATGTTGTGTTTTGAGGCCAGTTTCATATTAACAAGCGGCACAAAAACATCAGATATGTAAACATTAACATTCTGGAAAAGTATTTGAAAATTCTGAAATCCTAAAAAAAAAAAAAAAAAAAAAAAAGAAAATCACAAAGAGGGTTATTGAGAAACAAATGAAATACAGTGTGGCGGAAATGTGTCTAATTATCCATAGCAAAAATGCCCCAGTAAAATACTAGGTTTCCACAGCAACCTTCAGCTCTTAGTAAAAGGCCTATACAACATGTTAGATGAAGTTAAAAGGTCAAGAGGAAACATAGAAAAACAGATTAATTAGGATATTTATGCAAAATGTTCAAATACAAGAAATTTAAAAATTTATTTACCAGTACCCTTGCTAGTAGATTCTTATGTGTGCATTTTCTTACAATATGGAAAACTTACCACCGTTTTTACAATACACACCATTTTTATATATGGTACAGTACAGAAAAAGCCATTCTGTCAATGTATTGACAATTTAAGCCAGCTCTGTGACGCAAATGGACAATGCCCTGAAGATGATCAGGTTAGACTTGAAGTGGCTAGAGACTTGCACAATTTAAAAGTCAGCAATGGAGTATGGGGATTAATTGTCTCCACTGGTTATGTTGCATGACTTGAAGGGGGCAGTTCAGCCTATTCCAGCACTGACATATACTGTAGCTGAAGATGCACACTCTGCAGTGCTTGGGTTAGGGATGTTCTTGGTTCTCTTAATCAAATTTCATATGATGTCCTTTATTGGGTAGGTATTAGAGCATGCATGCTCTAAGGACAAGTGTACTCATGCTAGCCAACAGTAGTGGGAGGTGGCATATGTAAGGTCATAATAAGAGAAAATAACCCGATGGCTGTCTAAATGATTAACTTTCTCCTATCAACCTATCTTACCAAACAGAACAGAATTAAGGTGTGTTTTAAATATTTATGTTTTTTTTTCCCTGTCTTGACAACTTACCATAATGCCTACCCATAATATACCTTTTTCTTCCCATGTTTTAGTTTTGTTTCTGATAAAAATAAATGCTGCTTAGGGTTTGGTCCAAGAAATCAGAAATTATTTCCTTTTGAATGCACAAAATCATATGTAAGAAAATTGGGAGTCTGTATTTATCCAAGGTAATGTTTTATGCTGAGTGAAAGCCCCTGTACTCCCAATTTGGGGGGTATTTTCCACACTCCCTTCTATTTAGTATATGACCTCAAATTTTCCATTCCTTGGACAAAGGGTAAACACCATTTTTTATGTATAAAAATGAATGTTTGTCCTTTCCTTTTATTTGGCAACTTGAAAAGAAGTAGTACTTTTGAAACATAATTTGAGTAGGTTAGCTTTCTTCCATCATCCTATCTTACCAAGCAGAACAGAATTAAGGTGTGTTTTAAATATTTATGTTTTTTTCCCTCTGATTCGAGCAGTTGTGCTTCTTCTCATCCCCTGATTCTGACCTCCCCATGATTCAGGACTAATTAGATATTCAGAGTGAACCAGGATCTACATTTGTGCAGCTGGTTGTGCTCTGGGGTACGGAGCAGCAGCAGTACAGCAAGACACATTCATGCAGTGAAGCATATATTCAGCAGTACACAACACACTCCATACAGAAGCAGTATACCACATTGCACAGATCTTGTGAACATTGTAAGTGTGAACTCAAAGACCAACACGTCTCAAAAATAAAGCAGCACATATTGCAACTGGGGTGTGTATGCTAACACGTTCTTCAGCAGGATGGCCCAAAATTCACCATAAACCTATATAGCCATACAGTGTTTACAAGTGCAGCATTAGTGTGGGTTCACATATTTGGACTTATATTGAATGCATAAATGGGAAGGGGAAATGGGAATGTTGGAAAAAATCAGGATACAACAAGCACATGTATACACTGAAGGATAGCATGCTGAAGTATACAAGAAGAGGGGAGAACAAGGCATGTTTTGTGTGAATGTTGTACATTTTTTTTACTTTATATAGATAGAAGGAAGGGGTGAGAGAAGGAAAAGAGAGACAATGGTGTGCAGGAGCATACAGGCATGCATAGAACATCACAGACAAAGAGAGAAGAAGGAGCAGACACTATGATAGGGAAGCATGGGACAGACTGACAGAGGGCAGACAAATGTTGTGGAATGAAGAACAATCAAAAGGGCATGATGCACAATGCAAAAGGAAGGGGGCACACTAGGCTGGGAATAGGGAGTGCCATGTTCCACCCTAGACCAGAGGTAAATTGCTTTGATCTGAAGCCAGTTGATGGATCAGTGTGGACAATGATGTTTGCCACTGCTTCCCCTGGTGACCCTATATAAGGACCAAATGGGTGAATAAATCTGCTATCTACTGCAGGAGTCTCTTCACCTCATCTGATTTTCTATCCACACCATACGCCTGTTCCATTCCTCTCTCCACTGCAGCATCAGTCAACTGTTCCATCTGCAGCTGGGCTGCATTAGACAGTGTTGTCAGACTTCCTGCTGATCAGGGGTCAGGACGTCTCACCTCTGGTGAGGCACTCCCAGTCTCATTGTCTTCATTCATCTTAACAACAGTGTCCACAGGGTTTTGCCGTGGTTGAGATTCCTGCTGAGCAAATTTATCATCCGAGACTACAGTAAGAACATACAATGGGAAGCTTGCCATAATTACATCTATCCTGATAATGGAAGAAAAGACATGTTAGCATTTATGAACAGACTTAATCATGCCAGGCTGCTATACTCTTCTGCCTCTTGAGATTGTTGGCATTATTACTGTCATATTCTGCTCATGCCAGAAGAGAAAAGACATGTCAGTGATGTGTGATAAGCATAAGATAAGCTGTTAAAACAACAGATACAAGTCAAAGTCCCAGACATATGTCCCATGCATGGAAGACAGCAGACGGATTTGTGCCCTCTGTAAGTGTATTGACAGGGTTACAGAGACACTGCCAATATTACACATGGGAAACACTAGGTAGTGTGTAAGTACACACTAGGTAGTGGGTAAGTATCATATGATTGTGCTTAATTATCTACCCATAACAATTGCCTGCAGAAATCACTATTAAATTATGTGGCATATAAGTGCCACTACCTCCAGCTGACCTTTGAAGATACACACAGTAGCCTTCACATAATTCTTAAGATGGCCTTGACAAAAGTAAATTCTACTAACAGCATTCTCAAACATAAAAAAGAATGAAAGAAAACACAATGCTATCCACGTACAATACCATTTAGGGAGATGTTGCCTGCCCTGTGCTTCCCATGCATTTAGATTGTCAGTGTTGTGGTGCAACAAGTCATCATATCGATGCCTGGACTTTTCCATTCTACTGGTATTGCCAATGTCTGAGGTCAACACCACAAACAGGTGATACTAGTCAGCTGCCTTTTTGAAGGTACCACCATAGGAACTGCTTTACTGCTTCTAACACTAGAAGGGGACAGAGCATTATCTTACTCTGCTTCACACACCATGAAGGCAGAGTCTGGCAGACACTAGCAGAAGCTACCACAGCTCAAATATCTTTTCAGAATATGTTGTAAGTTTCATGGGGAATGAGACCGTGGCCTTCTAAATCATAAAACATGACTCCTGAGTCACAGGCAGCTTATCATGTAGTTGTAAAGTACAGTGACAGCCAGAGTCAAGCACTTCAGCACCAGGTCATGACCACAGACTGCTGGATGTGACCATAGGCAATGAGCTGCATTTTAAGTCACGTGTGGCAGCAACATTAAAGTGATTCATAGACATCCATGAAGCATGACCGAACAGGTACAAGAGATTGCTCACGAGGCGTGCCGCCATTGTGTGTGCTAGGACATGTAGATATGTGAAGCTGTATTTGATATCTTGACAGTAAGATTAGGAGAAATATCAGCATTTCCTGGATGTACAGGCAGCAATGAGAATGCACACAGAACTCTGGAAGTGTGTATAAAGTGTGTGGTAAGCTGTTTTTCCTACCTTTTAAGGATTACAATCCTTGAATAGGAATTCATGTTACAAAATGTCCAGTAAAATGAATTTGTGTGTTTTGCATACATATATTGTACACAGACAATATTGGCAATCTAGAGGAATTCTGAATTAACTCTATACCCCTTACAAAAAACTATGAAAAAAGTTTTCATTAACACAGATCCAGAAAATGCAAAAATGCACCATGCAAGCCTTATTTATACAGAACCATTTACCAATTAAATGATTAACCCTCTTGTCTTTCTCTTATTTATACAGAGATAATTACCAATTAAAAGGTAGTCATTAGCCTAGTATAAACCTATGAACCTATAAACAATAACTGTTTTTGACTCTTTTGGTTGATGTAGACGCATTTAGCATAGGTTTCTCAGTAGCAGATGCTAAAATTTGCCAGCTCACCTCCCTTGTTTCCACCTAGGGGTTGATGTCACAGTATTTTTATCATGCACATGTTCTATTTCATGAAATTCAAGTCTGTGACATATATTTATTTGGAAATGTTTATATAATGCATTAGTGTAAACGGCTTTCTTGCTTCATATATTTGCAGTTTCTTCCTCTCTACATTTTCCAGTATTTTCCCTACATAAAAAGCTGGACATCTCTCACATACAGCACAATATACCACATCTATGACTTTGCAGTCAAAGTATCCCTAATGCTCTATATACTCTTCCTGATATAGGATGTATAAATGCATTCCTTTTGTCACCCATTTATATGTAATGCAATTATAGCATTTAAAACACTCCTATTTCTATTATTATCAAGAACGAATTGCTAAACTTTCTTGTAACATTCATTATGCTTTAAATTTGGACTACATTTAAATGGAAATATTTGTTTCTCTCCCTGATTTGTTTTAGTTTGGGGATAGCTGTTTGAATAGGTCATTTTTTCCCAAAGGTATCATAAATGTATATTATATTCAGTATAGAAATTAGTTGGAAACCGAGTCTTTCATTGATGTCATTATTTGTCTTGCTGACTCGTGTTCATTTATAAAATAAGGGGAGCTATACCATTCCTTTATGTACTCATATTTTTAATATTCTCCCCTGCTTCATTCAATTTATATCCTCCGTCTAGTAGGTGCGGGCCATCGTCACATAGTGGTACCCCTACCCATCAATAAAAGGAGGAAATCATCCCTTACATAGAGTATCACTCACCACAAGCCCTCCATTTCCACTTCTCATGACCTTCTCCTTCTGACTAGTTTTCTTAGACAGCCATGTCATTGTGGCCCTGGTCACCTATGCACATGATGATAACTGTGACTCCACCCTCCAGTCTGCCTGTGTGGTATGTCTGGGATTTTCTGATGCATGGTGTAGCTCAACCACACATTGACCAGCAAAGCCTGATATCACTGCATGTATCATGCTACTTGCATGTGACACTTGTGTGCTCATCAGGGACCAAAGGTTTGGACTAGCCATTGCTGTTTCACTTGCCCTGTTGTTGCTTGCTGAGTGGTTGAGTGACTACTGTTTTTTGCTGTTTTACTACAGTCTCAACAGATGATGGTGTTGTTGCCCCTTCTGGCTATTTATTTTTCATTTTTATTTTTATTTATTTTCATTGACCAGGCTAGTCTAAGTGGATTCATTTCCATTTTCAGTAGAGGCCCGGGGAGAGAAGCTCCAAAGGTAATGTTTCCAATGTTAAAAATCATGAAAATAAACATTACAAATTATGAGAGCAAATAGAATCACAATCGTTACATAAATAATGAAGATTTGCAAAAAATTACAACACATACAAGTCAACAAATCATTTACATTATAGAATTTAGATACAGTAAAGACAAGTTATTATACAGTGAGATAAAAGAGAATTGTAGTACTTAATCAAGGTAAGCTGTAGAACATAAGTTAAGTTGTGTTTACTAGTATCAGGCCTGCTTCTGGGGTAAGCAGTAAAGTAGAAGTAAGTGCGGTGAGAGAGATATGGGTGGAGAAAGCAGAGGATTAGTCAGGGTTATTGTAAGGGCATAACCAATGTGTTATTAGGTGTCTTTTGAGGTTTTGTTTAGAGAGAGGTAAGGAAGAGAGTAGTGTTAGTTCATTAGGTAATAGGTTCCAGTTTTTACCCACTGTATTAGAAAACGGTGGCTCCAGCTAGGTTGTTGGTTTTACTTATGCTGGCTAGATGTTTGTTAGAGGAGCGTAGTGAATTTAGATTTTTGTAGGGGATTATGAGGTTGGAGAGTATGGGAGTGCTGTTAGGTTGGTAGAATATCTTGTGGGCAATGGTGAGTTGGGAGAATATTAGGTTGTTTTAGTTCAAGCCAGCCTAGGTGCTGCAGATTAAGACAGTGGTGAGTTTGGAAGGGATTGCCTGGCAAATCTGGCTATGCTTTTGTAGGAATTAGCTAGTTTGATGAGATTATTTTTTTTTAGGTTAGTGTATATGGGTGAGGAGTTCAGAAGAGTTTAAATTAAGTGGGTATGAGCAGTCTTAGTTCTAGCTGTTCGAGTTAAGAATTTTTGATTCTATATAAGGAGCCTATTTTCCTGTTAACTGCCTTTATGGTGTTGTTTATGTGGCTATCAAAATTAAGGTTACTGTCAATAGTTATTGCTAACAGTTTTGTGGTATGGGCAGTGGATATAAGGATGTTATTACTGGAACTCCTTTGATAGTCACATTGCCACAGTAGTCCGGAAGTCCTTCTACGTGGCACGCCTCATCATAAAAGGGTTCTCATCTAGGAAAAAAGAAGTCATTGTTCCCCTCTGCTCGTCACTCATTAGACCCATTATAGAGTACAACACCCCTTTTGGAATGTACCTCACAAGACATCTGCAGCAGCTGGAAAGGCCACAGAAGTACCTCACAAAGCGGATTATTGGCCTCAAACAAATGCCCTATACTGACCACCTCAAAAAACTCCAGCTTTCCTCTGTAGTATTTCGCCTACTCCAAGGTGATCTCTGCCTAACATATAAAGCTATATCAAACCCAGAGCTGTTGGACATGCTACACCTAAAGAAACCCAAATCCCTCCGAACTACACGCTTTAGGGACCTAAACCTTGTCACCACAAAAAACAGGACACGCTGGAGGGATAGATTCCTATCCCAGAGACTTCCTATACTCTGGAACAAGCTACACATCTATGTCAAGCAAAGTTCTTCATTAGCACTCTTCATGAAAAATCTTGATGAGTGGATGGAAAATAGTAAATACACCCCAGGGATCACTTCTGTGTCCCTGCTGGACAGTGGCACAGGAAAATAACTTTCTTGGGTGGCGTAAACTATGGAACCTTGCTGGCTAGGCTTATGTAGGCCCTTGGGCCAATAGCCTAATACCTACCTATGAACCTATGAACTGACTGAGAAATCTAAGGGGGGAGACTTATTGGTGGGTGTGAAGAGTAGGAGCTTGGTTTTTTAGCACTGAGAAGGAGGCAACATGTTGAGAACCATGTCTTCACTGAGTTAAATATCTTTTGCGTTAGGGAATGTAGTTTTGATATGGAGTTAGATGAGCATATTAGTGTAGAATCGTCTGCATGTTGTATGCAGGTGGCTTGAGGAATTGCAATATGGAGGTCATTGATAAATAGTGAGAATAGGAGATGTCCCAAAATAGAGCCCTGGGGGACGCCAAGTGTGACTGGCAGGAAAGAAGATATGTTATGCTATGCATGCAATGCATGTGGCTATGTGTGAGGTCAGCCTAAGTGCACAAATATTTGAGCTTACCCTGCCTTTCTTCTCACCAGCATTTATTGTAGCATGCAGCATGCTAGCAGCCTCCTGAATGCTTTGATAGGATCATTCTGGATTACTCTCCAGACATGTTAGGGCAGCTTCATTCTGGATTACGCAGCTTCATTCTGGATTACTCTCCAGACATGTTAGGGCAGCTTCATTCTGGATTACTCTCCAGATATGTTAGGGCAGCTTCATTCTGGATTACTCTCCAGACATGTTAGGGCAGTAGAAGCTGTCTTTTAGCAGGGAGAACACATACTGTATGATACTGTTTGTGTATGTGTATGTGTGTGTAAATTACCAAATAAAAAATACATCCCTAAAAATAGACCCAGTTATCAGGGATCTGGAACATGTGTTGACAGTAACCTGACTTTTGATCACTACATGTGTACTGTGTTGAGAAAAATTATTCTGTGTTACATAACTTATAAGTATAGGAATGATATCCTAGAGTGTGGAGGTTATTCTTTCATTGTACTTGTCTTTCATCAGATCCGTCAATGAGTGCAGTGCAACATTTAGTGTGTACCTAACCAGGCACTTCCAACAGCTTGAGAGATGACAGAGGTTCCTCACAAAAAAGAATGCAGGGAGTAAACAATAAGTCCTATGTGGATCTTCACTAATCCCTATCCCTGTACTCAGTCTCTTACAGACTGCTGCATAATGACCTATGCCTAGCCTACAAGAAATTCTCTGATCCACACTAATGGATCTATCCACACTGATGGATCTGTTGCACATTTGTAAAATAAATAGCATCAGAAATACCCTAAGGAATTAAACTTCATCTGCAACTTAATTCATGTTGGAAGGACAAGTATGTATCTTAAAGATCACCCCTTCTCTGGAACATACTTCCTACCCATGTAAAGCAAAGCTAATCCATAACCCTATTCAAATGTAACTTTGACCAAAGGATGGAAAATTGTAAATTTACCTTTGGTTTGACAGGTATGTCCCTAATGGACAGGGATAGCTTGTGAACGCTTGATGCGTACAAGCCTATATTGTAACCATAAAATTTCTTGGGCTATTGATGCGTTAACATTATTTTGATAAATTTGGTGTAAGCTTCACTAGGCTTACAAGGGATCTTAGGCCAATAGCCTAGTAACTACCTATGAACCTATGTCATATGCCAGTCATCCAGTAGTTATTCAGTGCCACCTACAACACAGCATCAACATGAGTAGGGGGTCAATACATTTGGACACACTATTAATGCAGCCATTTACAATAGCATTAGTCACAGAGCCTCTACTCATTAATCAGATTGCCCTGAGAAAGGTCACTATGCAACAAGTGATAACATAGCTCACATACATGTTACATATGTGTGAGTCATGCAAACTACTTGAGTATTTTGCTCATGCACTGCCTGCCAGTTCATGGAATTTAGCCCCTTCCTGTTCACAAATGCTTGTGACTGCAGGATAGTCATGACCCTAACTGCTGCATATGTGCAATTTGTTGTGTCCTCTATGACAGGAAAGATGGCAATGTTGTAGAAGGCACACAAAGTGTCAGCTCTCTCCTGTGGTTTAACAGGAAAACATAATGCTCATCCATGCATAAGCATTATACCGAGGAACATGCTGTGGATTCAAGAGGTTGAGGCATATGGAATGCCCAGCCTGTTCCCTGTTGGTCTTTGAAAGGTCCCAATATTTAGAGTAAAAGGAGCTATACTTATCTTGGTCCTCATAGACATGGGAAGTCCATGTATTCCCACTGATTCTGTGTAGGAAAGATCCATATAATGCTTAAGCTACTCTAAGATAATCTGTTTTCCTGGTCCCCTTCAATAATACACATCACACCAAATGACATTTGATGATCT
This sequence comes from Protopterus annectens, assembly GCF_019279795.1. NCBI lineage: Eukaryota > Metazoa > Chordata > Ceratodontiformes > Protopteridae > Protopterus > Protopterus annectens. The sequence continues at coordinate 557,032,057 of NC_056737.1, read as the reverse complement.
TTATTAAATTTCTATAACATAGCTTTGATCACCAACTTATTAATTACAACTATTCATGATATAATTGATTCTAAATACATCCTTGTAATGTTAATCAGGGCAGCGTACCTACTCACCCTGCCCCAGTAAGCAACGTCCATACCTCTACTCACTTGCTTTACTTATGAAGCAGCATCCCATCTCACTTCATACACCATTCATTGCAATGTTAATCAGGGCAGCATACCTACTCACCCTGCCCAACAAGCAGGGTTCATACCTCTGCTCGCTTACTTTACTTATGAAGCAGCGGCCCAACTCACTTCATACACCATCCATTGAATTACCTTCCACCAAATAAGCACCATCTTTACCTCAGCTTGCTTATCTATTCAGCAAGCTTCCTCCAACTACTCATTTCCTTTCTCCAGATCCTTGAAATGAACATCCAAACATCAGAGGGGGAACAGAAGAGGGCAAGCCTATCCCTCTTCTCCGCCTACCCCATACTGATAAACAACCCTACTCCCCACCAATGAAAAAGGGAGGGTGGGTAGCAAGTTCACGCCAAAATGTGATTGCTTAACCCACCTACACTAAACTAAATCTCTTAAGCCCCTCCCCATCATTATCTCATTTCCTGCCAACCATTCCTGCCTCTACTTAATCCGTTCACCTCCCCAACCCACTTAGATCCTTCTAATATTAACCTAACCTCCCCATTGAAGATGTCCAGGGACAACTTAGTTTGCTGCCAAACTTCACTTATCTCCTAATCAGTGAAACTCAGGTATGTCACCTTCTGACATTAATATTTACCTTGGCACTGGATGTCTCCTTATGTATACCATCAGAAAGTGACAGCAGTAATAGACTAAGTATCTTGCTGAATGACAGATGCTGCTAGGTCTAGAATTCTTGCTGTCTACAACTCTGATATTTTCGCCGTTGTTTTCCCTTTCATATTAATAAAGCACACACCAGTACAGAATTTCCCACACATATAAGTGTAAATCGTAGCTATGTTCATTTTAAAAAATTAATAAGTGGTCATTTGCATATATTTTCTGTTGCACATTTCTACTCACTGCACTGTAACACAACATGGTACAATGAATCACAGCCACACTCTGCAAGCCTGTTCGTTATTAATTCCCATGCAGATGCAAAGTGTATACAGAACTTCTCAAATAATCCTGGGCTTGCTCTCTTTTTAAGTTGTAGCAGCTTAAAAGTTACACTGAATTTTATGTTATATATTTGTGAATCTATATATTTACTTATTTGCTTTTTTACATATCTAGCTATGTTTGTATCTATGAATATATCTACATCTCTCTCTTTCTCTCTCTCTCTAATATATATAGAGATTATCTATCTATCTATCTATCTATCTATCTATCTATCTATCTATCTATCTATCTGTGTGTCTATCTATCTAATGCTACACATGCTGAATTTATTGGGTAGAAATGTTTTATTATGATTATTATTATATTTTGCAGAGGATCACACAATTCTTGAATGTTAACTTGGGCAGAAGCTTAAATCTGCGCAATCACTTTTGCATTTGTTACTATGCATATATTTTGATTTTCATATATTTTAGTCTGCCATAAGGGCATGTTTGGCAAAATTAAAAAGCTGCAAAATTAAACAGTCCCTTTGACCAACATGGAGCATCTTCTGAAGTTTAAAGAAGAAAGCATAATGTCCTTACTGAAATCCAGCTGTAATTATGAAAAGAGCTGTGAAACAAACAAGGGTAATGTGTAAATTCCAGAAAGGAGTGTAGGCTGTAATAGGTTATAATTGACAGAAACATTAACAAAAAATATGGCAGAGGTTAGTGCAGATAATTACTGCCACACTATTTGACATAGTGTTTTTTCTTCCTACTATGAAAAGACAAATCATGAATCTAAATAGCAGAAGGAAATAACTTTATTAATAATGGCTTTAAAATGTTTCTGCTGTTGCCAAGTACTTGGAAATTATATTACTGAAGATCAGCTACCCACTCTGATGAGTGAAAGACAGTGTGCTAAAACTCTCTTTAGTTATCTTAATTACTATAGCTTTAGATTATGCCACTGACTGCCAGAGTTAGAAATTTGCTGATACACTATTATTCACTGCATTTTCTGTCAGTTCTTATCTCTAACCACAAACATTTTAGTGAACAACTGCAAATTAAATAACTATCAGGGGATTGGTTTTGTTTATGTATATCTACATCCAAAAATGACACACATACTCCTACACTTTTATGAACACTAAGATGTATGGCATGCACCCCCCCCCACACACACACACATACACACACCTTCACACATGTGTATGTGTATTGAAAGGAGAGGAAGGCTGGAAAGAAAGTTTTTGCTTAGTGCTGAGCAATGTCAGTTGATGTTGCAATCTTAGGAGTAGAAGATGATGAACCAGATCATGTCTGATATATATTTTTATTATATATATATCGGCACATATATTTATATATGTGTTGTACAAGGGCCTTACCAATGCTGCAGAAACATTTAACAAAAGATAGAGGAGAATACTTTGAGAATTTAACTGTATAGTTGTAGTAGAGCTTCACTGTTGTCCTCTAGTAGTTCTATGAAGCTAAATAGTGACTCACAGACATATGAGAGTCACATAGAACAAAATTCCGTTAGCAACTCATTTGCATGTCTCTGAATCAAACATACTTGGAATAATTACGTTACGTACTCCCCCTACTAGCCCACATAAAGATGCTGTATAGATATCTACAGATAAGTGGACATGCACAAACATCGATACACATGTGCATGTGCATAGACACGCACACAAACACCCACGATGTGTGCATACATGCATGCAGACACAGACGGACATATGTACACACAGCATCTCAGAACTTATTTGCTAGGGTGGTAACAGACCATCTGATGCCATAGACAGCAGTAAGTGTACACTGTAAAAAAACACTACCTCATTCATTCCACACTGCTCTGATTCAAATATGCATGGTAGACATTATCTTGGAATTACTGTACTTCACTGTTTTAATCTCATTGAAATGTTCCAGGCCTGACAGCATGGCATATTTACAGTAACCTCACTCATGCATGTGTCATTATCAGTAATCTGTTACATCAGTGCCTCCTCAATGTAATGCCTTCTCGGAGTTGGCATATTTAATTTGCAGGGGGTGTGAGGGGTCCACTTTCTACATTGTTGCACTGGTTATAGAGATAATTATTAGTAAGGGGAGATTTGTGGAACAGCCTCCTTCCAAAAACAGCACTTCCAAGATTAGACCAACAATTCAAAACCAATTTTAACAAAAAGATGGGGACTTTCATTAAAATGTTTTTCCATTAATTTTTTAATGCAATGACTCCTATATAAATGTAAAGAAAGACAGTCGTTTGCGTGTGTAAATGAAGCCTTCATCATGTAGTACTACAGTGGTCTGCTGGATGACACATGCAAGTTAGGCAGTCTATGACACAGCTAATTGAGACAGTTCACAAAAAAATGTTTTGAAGTGATATGTCAGTTTTAATGATGCCATTGTCAATCATTTGGGCTTCATATAACTGTGATTGAGGAAAGTATTTAAAAGCTGCACTATACACACCTACATATAATATATACTATATGTATATCTATCTATACATATATATATATATTTATATCTTAATCCTCCTGTGATGGTGGTTTGGTAGATATATGCAAATAATGCCTTAAGGACATCAAGTGTTTCAGCTACATGGGTTCTAAATGTCCTTGACTTTTTACTGTTTATGTTTACGTTCAGGTCAATAAAGCCAAACCCAACTAGCTGTGGGCATGCATGTTTCAGCCACTTTATTGACCTCATCAGTACAGCATAAGTGGATAATTAGGCTATACTTCAGAAACATGGGGTCTTTAAACTCAGCTGGTACCAGTAAGGATTATAGTACCTGCAGAATATCATAGTACCCAAATCAAAGGGTGAAAAAGTCACACAGACAAAGCATTCAGTTAAAACTGCAAGAAAAACCCAGTCAGGTTTGAGTTTTCACTATGTGAGGTAAGACACTTGCCGTGAGTGGGATCCTGCCTTCACCCAGAATTATGCCAAGATACAAAAAGAAGATAATTGGCTTTAGCAAATGGCTAAGTAGCTGGTGTCATTTTAGGGGCATCCTGTATGTGCCTTATTGGAATGAGAGGCTCCAGTGTGTGCCATCTTGGAATGAGAGCCACTGCCTAACTTGCTTCCCAAAGGATGGCATATTCTTTTCTTTTCAAGGATTCTGCTTACCAACCAAAACACTTGCATCCCCCATAATAGCCTTTTAAGGCAAAAAATAAAAAAATCTTCTACACATTCCAACATGTCAAAGATAGTGCCTTTTTTAGGCAAGGCTCAAAAGACAAACCCACCCCCATAGACAACACAAAGAAAAAAAAACTAAGGGTAATGCTGCTCAATGCCAGAAGTCTAATCCTCAAGATGCATGCACTCGAGACTCTCCTCAGTATGGAGAATATCGATATCTGTGCAGTAACAGAAACCTGGTTCAAGGCTCCCAAGAGCAACCCAGCACTAACAGGTTATACATCATACCATGCTTTCTGGCCACAAAACTCGGACCAAACCACAAAAGGAGGGGGAGTATCCATGTTTATCAAAGAAACCCACACCTCCTGGTTAGTGGCACTGCGCGAAGCATCGGAGACCATCCATGTGCAACTAACAGTGGGCAAAACTGCCTTTCAGTTTGTAGCCTGCTACAGACCACCCTCCCAAACACAAGAACTTCACTCAGCTTTCCTGAGAACACTGGAGAATATGAAGGTCTCTCCAAACACTATTATATTGGGTGACTTCTACTACCCAAACATCAATTGGGAAAACTACTCAAGCTCAAACACCCTCGCCCAACGGTTCCTAGAATTTATAAACTCAAATGCTATGGAACAACTGGTCACCACTCCCACAAGAGGGGAAAATATATTGGATCTAGTCATCACCAACATGGGGTCTCTATGTTCCACACCAGAGGTATACCCCTCTTTGGTAAGATCAGACCATAAACAAATCTCACTGGACATCCATATTCCGTCCCCACCCCTAGCCAAGGAAACCACGGTGAAGAACTTCTCAAAAGCAAACTTCACACTTCTCAAAACTGAGGTGAAATCCTTCAAAGCCCCCGGGCCAGTGGAAAATACGGCCCAAAATGCTGAATCCTTTACAAAAGCATTCTATGGACACCTACAGGAATGCATGGAGCATGCTATCCCAAATAAAACCAAGACTCACTCCTCCAAAGGCAGGAGACCTGTCTGGTGGACCCCGGCCATAAATAAGCTATATAACAGAAGGAGAAAGCTACTACATGACAGAGCAAAATCCCAAAAAGGGAAGGCGTCACTGATCAGTACTAGCAAGAAACTACGATCCCTCATAAAATCATCTAAGGCCAGCTTCAAAAGAAAAATTGCACAAGACACTAAAGATAATCACAAGGCCTTCTTTAGTTATGTCAGAAACCTGGGAGGCAACTCCCAGATATGCTCTGAGTTAGTGCAAAATCACAAAAAATACACTGAACCCACAGACATTGCCAACATCCTGGCAGAAAGGTTCAGTGCAAACTCCCCCCCCCAAAAGAGCAAATGTCTATCCCAACAGAGTGTAACCTTCCTGAGATCACAGATGCACAGGTGAGAGCTGCCCTCTCCAAAGCAAAAAAACATTGCATCAATGGGACCAGACTGTGTCCCAGGCTGTGTCTTACACAAGCTCCATAAAGAACTAAACCCTCATATAAAGTCACTGTTCAATCTCAGCCTTACTACAGGATATGTACGCAAGGAATGGCGTACAGCAACAGTGGTCCCACTCCACAAAGGCAGTGCCACAACAGACCCCAGAAACTATCGCCCTATAAGCCTGACTAGCCTGGTCTGCAAAGCTATGGACCTTATCATCATGGAAATCATAAACAAAGACATTGGGAACCTCCAGACACTGGATTCTACCCAATTCGGCTTTGTTAAGGGCAGATTTTGCCTCTTGAACCTGGTCGTCTTCTTTGAAACAGTTACCAAAGCCATAGATGAAGGGAAGTTAGTCCACACAGCCTACCTGGACCTTGCAACAGCCTTCGACACAATACCCCACTCGAGCATCATAAATAAGCTCACCAGCTTAAATATCAACCCCTGTGTCACAAGATGGGTTGCAAATTGGCTCAGGGATAGAACCCACATGGTCAGAATAGCAGGTGCCATGTCAGACTCTAAACCAGTTACAAGTGGTGCCCCACAAGGCTCAGTCCTGGGACCTCTCTTGTTCGGTATATATTTCTCTGAGGTACAGGCTAACACGGGTGAACTATGGCTGACCAAGTTCACAGATGACTGCAAACTGGGTGCCGTAATCGACTCTCCGGCTGACACAAGCATCCTCCAAAAGGGTCTCACAGAGATGGATAACTGGTGCCAGAGCCATGGCCTAAAGCTAAATGCCAAAAAGTGCATAGTCATCCCCTTTGGGAAAAACAAAGTGCCCACAAATAACCACATAGGTGGTAATCCATTAAGTATGGAAGAAGTAATTAGGGACTTGGGGACCCAAGTAGATAGCAATCTCTCCTTTGACAATCACATTGCCAAAGTGGTTAGAAAGACCTTCTATATAGTCCACCTTATCACGAAAGGGTTCACATCTAGATCAAGAGAGGTCATTGTGCCCCTCTACTCATCACTTATCAGGCCCATAATTGAGTACAATGCCCCGTTTGGGATGTACCTTACCCGAAACCTGCAGCAACTGGAAAGACCCCAAAAGTATCTCACCAAGAGGATCAAGGGGCTCAAACAGATGCCCTATGCAGTTCGGCTAAAGAAACTCCAGCTCTACTCAGTTGCGTGCCACCTACTCAGAGGCGATCTGTGTCTGACGTATAAAGCCATGTCCAACCCAGAATTAATGGACATGCTTCACCTCAGGAAATCCAAATCCCTTAGAGCTACATGCTCCAGGGACTTGAACCTCAGCACAGAAAAAATAGGACATGCTGGAGGGACAGATTCATATCCCAGAGGTTCCCCTCACTCTGGAACAAAATCCCAATCCATGTTAGGCAGAGCCCCTCACTGACCCTCTTCAAGAGAAATCTTGACGAGTGGATGGGAGATCGTAAGTTTACCCCTGGGATCTCTTCTGTGTCCCTGCTCGACAGAGGTACAGTAAACTAACCTTAAAAGGGCTACCTTCTGTGACGTACTATACAGAGGCACAGTCAACTAATCTAAAAGGGTGGCAAAAGCCAAACACACTCTGGCTAGGCTTATAAATGCCCTAGGGCAGATAGCCTAGTATCAACCTATGAACCTATGAAAAATGCTTACAGTAAATTCCAATCCAGACCACATCAAAGTTGCTCTGCTCAGTGAATGAAGTTTTAATAGTAAATTGCAGGAATGTAGAACTCTCCTGCAACTTGAACACATCCATATGTATGATAGGCTTAGTTTCCTGCTATGTCAGTTTTCATCACCTATGATTTATTCAAATCCAGAGAAAAACTGTAAGGGAAAATCAGTATTTGTCTAAGATAAAGTTGTGTCTGGACAGATTCCATACAACCCACAAACAGAATTTAATGAAATTCAAATTACCCATACAAGACAAATGATAAAAATCCATAGTTACTGTACATCAGTTTTCTTGTTCTTTTACATGTACTTGCTAAACTACCCATATGCAAAAAAATACCTTTTTGATGGGTGATTTCAACTATCCATTGAGTACCTGGATCATCTGCATCACGAAGCTCGGCTACATCCAAAGATTCCTAAAGTTATTAAGTGCTAGCCCTCTATAATTAACTGTCCTGAAGGTACCTTGAGTTGACATGTTTTCTATTAAAGCACCCTTGAAATTAGTTTGCAGTGACAAGCACTTCCCCCAGACTTTCAAAGAAGTTACTCCTGACATTGCTTTATATTCTCAGTACAAGTCTCATCAATAAAAAAGGGCCATTTCCATGGATATAGACTTTCCCAATATCTCCATTACCAAACTGTTAGATATGGGCATCCTGTGGAAACACAAAAATTGCCTCTTGTTTACTGACAATTAGCTAATTCTTAAACCAGCTGATAAAGTATGTGAGAGATGTATTTACACAATGCCACTGGAGACAAAGCTGTCACATAATAGCACATCTAATGTCAATCAGGTTGTCAGTAATACACACACTGCACCCATCACACACAGTACAAAGCAGACATCTAAACTCACATATGCTGATCCATTTAAATGCAACCTTCTTAAATCCAAAAGGCCTTGTAGATGAAATACGCATAGCAAATACCCTCAGCAGCCCCAAATGCATTCTTTCAAAATAACACCAACATCACCATATAGAGCCACATCTTGTGGAACCTCACCTTTTAAGTCTAAAAGTCAAGCCACCACACAATCCAACATTCTAGTCATTGGAGACTTCACTGTGAGTCCCTCTCACTAGGCTGAGTAAGGTGAAAATCAAGGTTACTTGCTTATCAGGGACCAGGATCAACCATATTATACACACACTCAGGTCATTGGACCACAAGTACCAGTATGACTCAGTCATAGTCCATGTGAGTGTAAATGACCTGATAGGACCTCACTAGACTATATGAAGAGAGACATCATGGAACTCTCAGAATGTGTGTCACAGTCTGGTCTGAGCCTAGCGTTGAGCAGCATTTTACCTTCTCCAAGGATGATGCAACAATATGAACGTAAGATGACTGACTTTAACAACTGGCTTAGTTTCTGGTGTTATTCTAAGGGGGTGCAATTTTTCTCTATATTGAAGGAGATGGTCAACAGGCCACATTGCTTTGCCAGGCATGTTCTGCACCTCTCTCTTTTAGGCTTTTGAATATTAGCTAAAACATTGTCCTCTTCCACAGTACCTTTTTAACACAATGCCAAACTGAATGTGCTTCCAACATAGCAAATCAAAGTCAAAAAAATATGAAGGTGTTGCTGTTCAATGCTAAAAGAGTCTAAACACCCTAGAGAATTGTGACATCTATGTACCCATTGAGACATGGTTTAAAGATGCAGAGGGAGCACACTGGCAGTGCAAGACTAGAATCCCTTCCACACATTTAGACCAGCTACTATACAGACAGGTACTAAAGGTGGAGGTGTCCCAATTTGCATCAAAAATAAATGTACCTCATGGTTTATTAAACATGATGATGCAATTAATCTTCTCCGTGTTCAAGTCACCTCAGGCAAAATCCCATAAAACTCCCTTGCAAGCTATAGTTCCCACTTTATGACCCAAAAATCCCATAACACGTATTTAAGCTTACTGGAAACAGCCCCCATCCAAACCATTACCATATTGCTGGGCAACTTTAATTACCCCACTTTTAACTGGTAATCATGTATGGCAGCAAATGTGTTGGCACAGAGATTCCTGGATTTTGTAAATGCAAACTCCCTACCTGGGCACAGAGATTCCTGGATTTTGTAAATGCAAACTCCCTACCTGGGCACAGAGATTCCTGGATTTTATAAATGCAAACTCCCTACCTGGGCACAGAGATTCCTGGATTTTGTAAATGCAAACTCCCTGGGCACAGAGATTCCTGGATTTTATAAATGCACACTCCCTGGGCACAGAGATTCCTGGATTTTATAAATGCAAACTCCCTACCTGGGCACAGAGATTCCTGGATTTTGTAAAGCCAAACTCCCTGGCCACAGAGATTCCTGGATTTTGTAAATGCAAACTCCCTGGGCACAAAGATTCCTGGATTTTATAAATGCAAACTCCCTGGGCACAGAGATTCCTGGATTTTATAAATGCAAACTCCCTGGGCACAGAGATTCCTGGATTTTGTAAATGCAAACTCCCTGGGCACAGAGATTCCTGGATTTTGTAAATGCAAACTCCCTGGCCACAGAGATTCCTGGATTTTGTAAAGCCAAACTCCCTGGCCACAGAGATTCCTGGATTTTGTAAATGCAAACTCCCTGGCCACAGAGATTCCTGGATTTTGTAAAGCCAAACTCCCTGGCCACAGAGATTCCTGGATTTTGTATATGCAAACTCCCTGGACCAGATTGTCAGTAAGGTGATTGTGGGATAGAACATACTGGATCTGGTTCTCACTAATATGGAAGAGTGCAGCTCATCCCCTAGTATAATGTCCTCTCTGATAAGGGATCAGACCATAAAATGGTCTCCTTTGAAGTAAAAATAAAACATGGGTCCCCAGCTAACCAAGGAATTTTCAGGAACTACTCAAAAGATAACTTCCTACTATTAAGTGATAACCTGGAAAATTGTCAAGCACCTCATAAACCCTGAGAATACTGCTGCCTGTATGGAAGGTCATAGCTTCATAGGTGTTTACTAGGCTAATGACCACAAGGGCCTTTTAAGCCTGGCCATGTATCCCAAATCTCTGACAAGTACTGGTACCCTTGATAATTGTAAACAGGGGCTTGGGAGATGAAACATTTACAAGCAGAGGCACAAGAGATGCAAAATTTACTGGTTACCTATATCCATTAGAGATATAGGTGCCATACCGGGGACAAATTTCCTTTTCCTCATCCAATTGTCCAAGTTACACTTGAATTGAGTTAGGGAGGAACTCTGCTTCCCATGAATGGAGAGCCTGTTCCAGAGAAGGACTAGTCTGTGGGATACATACTTGTCTCTCTAACAGGTCCTGTTTATATCACAGACAACATTTAAATGCTGGTGCTGTTTGTTTTGAGTATATGCACGAGGTCTATCAAAGTGGGATCTGATAATGCCTTGTATGCCAGGCATCAATCCTCCCTCAACAGCCTGTAGGAGACAGAATGCAGGTATAGGGCCTTAATATGGTCTGCATAGGACATGTTACTTACATTGTGTATTCTTTTAGTGAGGAACCTCTGTGGACATTCCAATTGCTGTATGTGCCTGTTTAGGTTCATACCAAATGGGGCATTGTACTCAATGATAGGTCTGATGAATGCCAACTACAATGGAACAATGACTTCTTTGGACCTAGGTGCCACAGTGTGCTCACCGAAGACCTATAAAAAGTATGTTATCAGCTGGATAGAGGCAGCTGTACTCACCAAGAAAAACTACAGAACTAACTCAAAAAGAAGACATCTTGGTGGAATCAGAACAGTAATAGGCTGTATAACAGAAGGAAGAAAATCATGGCAAAAACTAGGAGGTGTGTCACCCAGCTGGATAAAAGCACTCTCCTCAAACAGACAAACAACTCAGAGGAAAGATAAAGTCTACCAAAGCAAAATCTGAGGTAAATCTGCCCCCCAGGTTAACAAAAACCATAAGGCATTAATTAGCTATGTCTGCAACCTCAAAGGCAGTACACAGTTGTATGCAGAGCTCATTGTTAATGGAGCCACCTATTCTGAGCCAAAAGATATAGAAAACCTACTGGTAGACAAATTCAGCTCGGTCTTTAGTCTTTTCTCCCACTCAATCTCTCCTCAGAAAATGCTATTGAATGTAACTCCATCTACTTTCACTAAGGAACTAAAGGTCCTCAATGCTTGCTCTCTCTATAAGGCTAAGAACACTGCATCAGTGGGCCCAGACAATATCCCAGGATGCCTTCTGAGTAGCATGAAACATGACCAATTAGGACATCTGAAATTTAACCTCAGCCTCCAAATAAGCTTCCTGCCTAATGAATGGAGAACATAAACAGTCATTCTTCTGCATAAGTGTGGGCCATCTACAGAACCTAGAAACTAGACTCACAAATCTCAGTAATATATGCATAGCCATGGAAATAATTATAATGGAAATGATCAGTAATGACATAGAAAACCTTCAGACACTGGACCCAACACAGTTTGGTTTTGTCAAGGGCATAGCATGCCTTCTCAACCTGGGTGGAGTTCTTTGAGAAGGTCACCAAAACAATGGATGAGGGCAGAATGGTTCACACAGCCTACTTTTATCTGATCAAGGCTTTAAATACAGTACCCCATGCTGACATTGTTGACAAATTATAGAGTTTAGGTATATACTCTTATGTCACCCAGGGGCTAGCCAGTTGACTCACAGACAGTAATCTGGACGTTAAAATTGGGGGAGTCCATCTCTACAAAGAGGTCAGTCACAAATGGAATCCTTCAGGGATCAATCCCGTTGCTGCTCCTTTTTGAAATTTACTTCTTTGTAGGCAAGACCAATGTCATGGGTGTTTGGCTGACCAAATTTGTAGATGATTGAAAATTAGGAGCAGTCATAGAATCTCTCCATCAACACTAATGTTTTCCAGGAAGGGATGATACAGACAAACAACTGTGTCATAGCCATGAGCTAAAACTAAATACCAAGAAATGCATAATAGTATCCTTCAGGAATTTATCTATTCCTGGTAACTGTCATATTGACAACACACCCCTAAGATTCAGTCTAGTAGTCAGGGACTTGTGGACACACATAGGCAGTCATCTAGCCTATGTCCATCACATGTCAGCTGTAGAGGAAGTCATTCTTTGTAAACAAATGTATGGTCTCTAAGTCCAAGGAGGTCATTGTTCCACTGTATTCAGCATTCATCAGACCTATCATTTAGTACAATGCCCCTTTTGGTACTTACCTAACTAGGCACATCCAACAATTGGAATGTCCAAACTAGTTTCTGTCTAAAAAGAATACAGGATATAAGTAACATGTCCTATGCAGACCATGTCAAAGCCTTATCCCTGTATTCTGGATCCTACAGGCCAGTGAGGGGAGCTCTATGCCTGGCATACAAGGCATTGTTAGCCCTCATACTAATGGGTGTCCTGCATATCCGCAAAACAAACAACTCCAGAATTATACATTTAAAAGACCTAAACCTCGCCTGTGATATATACAAGACCTGTTGCGGAGACAGGTATACATTCTACAGACTACCATTTCTCTAGAACAGACTCTCTATCCTTGTGAAACAGAGTTCCTTCCTAACCCAGTTAAAATGTAACTTGGACAATTGGATGGCAAACAGGAAATTCATCCCTGGACTGTGTCTAGGGGCCTGTATCCATTAGAGATCTATGTCTAATGGACACAGCCAGCCTGTAAATGAATCAATTCCAGGCCCCTGCTTACACTTATTAAGGGTACCAGATTTTTTCAGAGAAATGGAATGCATAGCTAGGCTTAAAAAGGCAATAGTGGTCATTAGCCTAGTACACACCTATGAACCTATAAAGTCCAGTATAGGTCAGAATCTTCTTGATCTCATCTTCAGTAACACTATACATACTTGCACAACTCCTATATCAACCTCACCTTTGGTCATTTCCCATCAGAAATCAGTAATCTTCCTGTTTGGGGGCATCCCAACCCACCACTAGAAACTCATATGAATTCAAAAACCTGAAAAATACAAACCTATTTGCCTGCTAGATTAGAGTCATAAAATGACTCCAAATTTGCCTTTGTGACCATTTTATTGATGAAACCACCAACAATCATAAACGTGACTATTAAGCAGTTATACTATGAAACAGCTACCCCAGCCATTTGGTATTACCAGGCCCAATCTGGCTATTGATTATTTTCTGGTTGTGTAACCCCAAACCTCCTTGGATGTGTCATATTACCAAGAACTCAAACCATGACTCTCAGCCCATATATCCAATGCCTTGAAACAAGCTTCCTCAGTCATTCTAATCTGTCACCATCATTAGGCCACTGCGTAATGGGGAAATAGAAGTGGTGGTGTTAAACTGCAAGGTTCCCACCATTAATGGAGAGAGAGAAAGAGATGACATGTTCTTATGAGCTGACCACTAGAATGTCGCTGCTCAGTGAATGGCTGACTTAAGCACAACCCCTAAGTTCCATCCCACTGAGATTCACTGGTAGGCAATCTTACTTACGGGTAAGCTGAGCTTGTCCTCTAAAGCTGAGCTAGAAATGACAACAAATGCTTTTGCAACCATTTTATTCATAAAACCATCTAGAATAACATTTACCAACAACCATCATAAACTTGACTGTTAAGCAATTACAGTGTGAAACAACTACCTCATCTGGTTGGCATTAACTATCTTGGAATTCATAGACAGTGAAGACTTAATGGCAAAACTTGAAGAAAAAGTTGTAACAAGAAAGGAGACTGCCTTTTATCAGTATAATCCAAAAGTAGACTGGCAAATTTATCAACTCTAATTGGGGAACAAGAAGGCCTGAGGTTGCACCTAACCCCTTGAGAAATTACCTGTTTGGCCACAAAAAATATGCCTGCTTCTGACAGAAATCACTTGTCTCTAGTTAGGATTTTTATAAGTTAAAGATGTGTAGAGTTTGAAACAGTGTGACCCAATTTCAACCAACATCAAGCAGCAAAGTGAGTCTTACCACAAATGAAGCAAAAATGGTTAAACCTTCACGCATGCCACAAACAATTCTCATTGTTTAAGGCCCAACAATATTTTTTACTTTTGATAGTCACTCTGTTGAGGTGTCATTGCCCACTTATATAGAGTTATCCAGCATGACACTGAGCTAAATATCTGGGTGACATTGCTCCCACCTAAGGGACTTATCTGTCACCTTCAGTTTCCTAAACCTTTGATCATACCAAGACCAAACTGATGCACTATGAATGTGGTGAGCTTCTCTGCAGAAAGTAAGTAATCTAAGAGAGGAAGAGCTTATTACTTGTATCTTTCTCAATGAGAATGGTCATGTATACTGAAAAACCCAGTACCCAATTGCCCCAGCTCCTAGTTATCACCTTGGCTGTAGCCTTCCTAACCAGGGCGGTAGAGCTACAATGGGGTATTTTGATCTGGAGCTCCCTACATCTAGAATTCTCTGAATGCTTTCCATGTCAATTAAATCAAAGACATTTATGAACTCATCCCATATGAATTTATCTTTGATGTTCTATGGGACATAAGCCGTAATATTTGATCTTGGCAGTGGGGCTAATAAAGCTATCCATGGCCGCAGAGACAAGAAACTGAGATAAACTGAAGTCTAGGTAATTTCTTCTTCCAACATCAACAGGTGTGGGAAGGGAATTTGAGGTCTATATTAGCATCATACCTTTCAACCAGATTTTCACAGAATGTCCAGAAAGTTAGTGAGAGCATTATTTAAAAAATTGTCTCTATGTTTGGGTCTTTGCCCTCCCCCCCCCATTATTTTTGGTCTTGTCCAGATTTCTTGCTCTTAGAGATTGAGAGTTATGTTCACAAAGAAGAAAGAGCCTGACCCTGACAAACGAGTTGGGAGTCTTGTACGTCAATGACAGATATGGGTAGTGTGGATCCGAAGTCTCTGTCCAAAACTATATCAAACATACTAGACTTACCTTCTTCAGGTGACAAGTCTAGGAACTCTGTTAAGTAATCATCTACTGGTTGGCCCTTAGGCAATGGTAACCCTGACCCAGCAGCCCCTTAATTATATTCCATTTTTCAAATGGTGTCTGGTAGTGGTATTGAAGTGTCTGTGGGGCCATGGTTGTCTTTCTTGGTCCTCTGGCTTGGTCTTTTGGCTGCAGTCATCTCAGTCAAAGCCTCTTTATTCAAAGCTAGTGGAGGTCTTCCTTTGTATTAAATGGGCTACTCCCTTTACTATCTGCTTCCTCCAAGTCTGAAAAGAGGCCTAGTGCTTTCTGTGTTAGCCGTTGCCATATATCATTCAAAATGTGGAAAGACAACATACCTATAATGAATAAAAAGAAATGTTATTCCTTGATTCTGCAAATGGCTCTAACCTTCCTGTCTCAATACACCTAAGCTAGTGCTCAGCATTCTCACTACAACAAAAAATACAGGGGGGGAGGGGTGAAAGCAGCAATGGTTAGTATGCACTCAGTTGGCTAATGTAATAAGGACAAACCCCCTGAAGCAACTGGTAAATGGATGAAGTAAATGCAACTCACAAACATTCCCCATAAAAGTCAAAGACTTAACCTTGCTACTAGTAAGGTAATCCACATGTTCTTTATTTGCTGCACTATTTAATATTATGTATGACTGATCTGCCTTCTGATGTTATCCTAGCTAAAGCTAAGAAAGGTGTAGAACTATGGAACTCCTTCACGTCCACATACCCAGACTCTGCTAGACGTGTTATTATCTAGAACTGGTACCATAGGAAGGTCCTTCTTTTCTATGTAGAAAAGTCATTTATAGTAATAACTTGTAATAAATAACATCCCAAGCATATGCACTGTATTCAGATATACTACTGAACTCTCTAAAAGTTATTGTGGAGGCAACTACCGTTAACAGCATCAGTGCCCTTAATGAATCTTAAGATTGATGTCACAAACCAGGGAAAAAAAGGTGCTGCAGTGGGTATTTCATAAGGTTAACTTGGTTAGCTTCTACTTAGTGCACCCGGTTCCATTCTGCTGTCATTACTGGTATCATTATTATTACTACTGTTATTCACATTTTCTTTACTTATTTGTTATCATTTGTGTGCGCGTGTGTGTGCGTGCGTGCGCGTGCGTGCGTGTGTGTGTGTGTGTGTATGTGTGTATCTTATTTCCTTTTTGTTGTTGTTTAATATAAAGATGAGCAGAAGGCCAGTGAGATTACTATGGGGCTTCTGACTGAACAAGGGAGGATTCTGGATGCCCCATTGGTGCATGAGTTCCAGAACATAATACACACTGACAAGCCGAGTATGCACACTTTTTCTGCTATGATAGTTCCACTCGCAGCACAGTGTCAGTAATGTTAGAAAATGAAAACCAGTGCAAGACAGATGAAATAACATCTTGCAACCAGGAGAACTGCTGAAACAAAAATATAAATGTAAAACTGCCTCATTATACTTGCTGTGATGACACACTACACAACTTTCAATATCTGGCAATATCGACTGCTTTTAATTTTCAATGATAAAACTGAGTAGACTCTAAATATTAATCAAACTGAACAGAAGTGCCAACAGCACTCAGAAAAGTGAGATGAAATGCAGGAACTGAGGAATACAATCGGGACACTTTCCAATAATGCAATAACCAGACTTGAATTGAGTCCTTGGTATTACAAGCACTGACCCTTTTCAATTTTGTAGTTTTAAATAAGATCATCAGTGGAATTCCCTTCCATAACTCAAAGCTAAATTGTAATATATAATACATCCTTACACAATAATAATAATGCAAAAAAAACACTATTTACTGTGCTCGAACCCAGAACAGCAACATCATAGCCATAGACCTTACAGCAAGCCCAAAGCAGTATGAAATATAATATTTTTCTTTTTTAATAAGTTACTAGAGTAACTTACCTAAATGGTTGCTGGTGTGTGGCTTCATTGATATTTGTACAGACCAAGTTACTGTAGCTTCTTCTTACGAGCTGCTTACTGAATGACCAACTTAACTGCAGCCCCTAAGCTCCATCCCACTGAGACTCACTTGTGGAAGATCCTGCTTACAGGTAAGCTGAGCTAAAACTATATGATGTGCTTTCATAATAGGAATTATAGGAGATGTGGGTCTTATGACCATCTATGTCTCATCAGTCCCCACCCTCATCTGGAGCTTCCTCTCTCGAGGGGAGTCATGCCACTCAAGCCAGTGGTGAATTTGTAAATCCGGTTGACCAATTCCCATTTGAAGGAAGTAAATGTATCGCACTGCTAAGTTTGCAGTGGGTGTCTATTCCCCAGGTTGAGAAGAAGCTGTATAGTGAACGTGTTTCTCCATCTTGTTTTGTTTATTTGTTCATGAAGATTTAGATCCCTGGTTCTCTTATTTGTGGGATTATTTGATTTTGAAGCTACAAGGGATTCAGGACTATTGGGTCCCTAATGGCTCAGAAGGTAAGGCATAATTCTACTCACGATGATTGTAGGATACTGAGTATAGGGAAAGTGATTTCACTCTTTTCTTATAGCTTAGGGTTTTCAAACCAGACATATTCTTAGTTAGGAACATTTGGGGTCTTACTAGTTGTCTGACTTATCTAGTGAGATACATTCCTAATCATTTCTCTGTATAACAGAGCAATGATCTCTTGATCTGGGTGATAATCCCAGGGCAATCAGTTGCACCAAGTAGAAGGACTTTCTGACTACCATTGTTGCATGACATGATGATCAAAGGACATGGAATTGTCAACCCACATGCCAGGGTCTCTAACAACATTCTCATTTGGTGTGGTTTATTACTAACTGCAAGATTTCCATGCGTTATTTAACCTCAACTTTCATTTATGCCAGTGTTTTTTGCCCACATCTAACAAAAAGCATAAACAAAGTAGTACCAATGAGAACCAGGTATATTGGGGAACATAAAAATAAACACCTTGGCGGAATGCCAGAACTGATAAACTCTACAATAAAAGAAAAAAAATAAGTCCCATAATAAATCCACATCTAACCATAATACAGAGTACCAGAAAGTTCAAAAGTTAGAAAGTTTCCATAAATAAAATCAAAGTGGAAAAGAAATTAAAATTGTCATCTTAAGCCAAGAATGACAATAAATTCTTCAGTAATTCCATTAGATGATTAAAAAGTAATACACAAAAGTGCTCTGTATGAATCTATAATGGTATTTCATATGACAAGCCTAAAGATACTGCAAATACACTTGCAGATACATTTAGTTCCACTTTGGCACCAGGAACAATCATTGAAGTTCCACAAATTCACAAGTCCCTTTGTCTAAAGCTAAAGATATAATCTGAACAGGCTATGACAATGTACTTGGTTATTTAACTAACAACATCAAATCTGTCCTTTCTGAAACCCTCCTGAAACTCTTCATCTTAGGCATAGCCATAGGACATGTTCTTGAGGTATGGACAGTGGCTACCAATATCCCATTCCATAAAGGGGGCACCACTTCAGATCCTGGAAACTATAGACTCATAAGCCTAAAATACCAGGTAATCTGCAAGGCCATGAACTGCATTATATCTGATTGTTTAAGCTTAAATATAAAAATATTGTAGTGCTCGAGACCAACATTAATATGGTTTTGTCAAAGGCAGGTTGTGTTTACATAATGTAGTAGTTAAACAGTCCACCAGAACCAACAAAGGTTCAACCAAGAAAATAAAATGAAATTCGAACCACAGTGTGCACTGAATGAATACTCAAGATCTGAAACACGAAGATTTATTCAACCAACAACAGACTAAGCATATGCTTTCACCAGCAACCTGGCTTCTTCAGAGTCTGACAGTAAAACACTCCATATAAAAACACTCCACATTTAAAGCAAGAATGCATTCTCCCCACCCATCCAATTAATCAATAAATCAATCAAACAGACAATTTCTTAAGAATACATTTACAACCAAGTATTAGTTTAAAACAATTCATAACATTTAGTAAACTTATAATAGTCATACACTACATATGTATACATATAAAATGTAATATAAAATTGCAGTTCCTCTAAATAACACTACTTAAGTATTTTAACTGAGGCTTTATGGTGACACATTCATTTAGCCCAGGGCACCTGGTAGCATTGAGCCTAAGCTGCCATTCCATTTCTAACCTTGCTACCCTGTTCTGTGCATCACACTGAATGTTAGACTTAACCCTATCTATAATAAAAATAAAATTTGTTAAAATTCCCACATACTGCACTATGCAAATAAAGTGCATTGTGCTCATCCTTTCTCCTGATTGAACTGACATGTTCCCCTATTCTTGAGTCATGCCCACATAAAATGCATCGCATGACATACAAAGCAAGATATACACAATTCTTGGTGCTACAATTACAAGCACCTGGACAAGATATCGACGTTGATACCCCACTACACTTACGTCGTCCCAACTGCTATGTATCTACATCCTCTACAGGAACCACATTTGCTCATGGCAGATCTAGTGTTGCTTCTACCCTCTCTTTCAAGTATACTCTTCAAGTTCTTTCCTTTTCCATAGACAATCTCCGGGGTATCACCTAGGATCATTTTAATATCTTTACTCAGAAAATATTTCCACAAATTTCTGAGACTAGAACCTAGTTCATTAGCTCTTTCATTGTATGTTAAAACAAATTTTGCTTTATTTGTTTTATTCAATGTGCTGACACTACTACCTATGTTTGCACCCTCCTCCCCTTGCCCTCTTAGAATAGGACTATATTTGTTTCTTCTTCTTCTATATACTTCTTTTTTGATGTTAGTTAGTTAGTTAGTTAGTTAACCGTTACCCCGGTGATTGTCTATGGAAAAGGAAAGAACTTGAAGAGTATACTTGAAAGAGAGGGTAGAAGCAACACTAGATCTGCCATGAGCAAATGTGGTTCCTGTACAGGATGTAGATACATAGCAGTTGGGACGTACGTAAGTGTAGTGGGGTATCATATCTTGTCCAGGTGCTTGTAATTGTAGCACCAAGAATTGTATATCTTGTTTCGTATGTCATGCGATGCATTTTATGTGGGCATGACTAAGAATAGGGAACATGTCAGTTCAATCAGGAGAAAGGATGAGCACAATGCACTTTATTTGCATAGTGCAGTATGTGGGAATTTTAACAAATTTTATTTTTATTATAGATAGGGTTAAGTCTAACATTCAGTGTGATGCACAGAACAGGGTAGCAAGGTTAGAAATGGAATGGCAGCTTAGGCTCAATGCTACCAGGCGCTGG
This sequence comes from Protopterus annectens, assembly GCF_019279795.1. Taxonomy (NCBI): domain Eukaryota; kingdom Metazoa; phylum Chordata; order Ceratodontiformes; family Protopteridae; genus Protopterus; species Protopterus annectens. The sequence goes on along the minus strand of NC_056737.1, from coordinate 557,011,442 downwards.
GCTAAATGAATGTGTCACCATAAAGCCTCAGTTAAAATACTTAAGTAGTGTTATTTAGAGGAACTGCAATTTTATATTACATTTTTATATGTATACATATGTAGTGTATGACTATTATAAGTTTATTAAATGTTATGTTTTAAACTAATACTTGGTTGTAAATGTATTCTTAAGAAATTGTCTGTTTGATTGATTTATTGATTAATTGGATGGGTATGCATTTGCTTTATATGTGGAGTGTTTCTTATATGGAGTTTTTTTATATGGAGTGTTTTACTGTCAGACTCTGAAGAAGCCAGGTTGCTGGTGAAAGCATATGCTTAGTCTGTTGTTGGTTGAATAAATCTTCGTGTTTCAGATCTTGAGTATTCATTCAGTGCACACTGTGGTTCAATTTCAGTTGAACCTTTGTTGGTTCTGGTGGACTGTTTAACTGTTATGTGTTTGATGAGTGAGGCAAAAGACTTGAGACATGGAGAAAATATTGCAGGAACTTACTGCAGTGATTGAGAAGTTAAAGAAAGTGCACTGTGAAGGGAAATGTGAGTCTAGTGGTGGACAGTGGACCTACTGACATGGATTTATATACCCTGCATTCTCCTGGTTCAATTTCTCCAGGTTCCATTGCTCCAGGGCAGAGAAGCATTAACCCAGCTTCCTACAGCGGAGTGGTGAGTGGCGCTCAACGAAACCAGGAAGTTGTGGTTACATCTGAGCCAGCGTCACCTATAGCAGTACAGAGTACATCTAGGAGACAGGATTTGTCGGCTTGGTTTGAAAGACTTTGAAGCTACAACGGAGGTCTTTGGAGCAACGTGGAATCGTGATATGGACAAAAGCAGTCATCTTCCTTCTCTTAAAGAGCAGATATCCCAGTATGAAAAACTAAGTAGAAAATATAGAGCGATGCAATTAGACAACTTGTTCCTGATTAAATTGAGGGGGCTTAACCAAGTCCCTAAGGGTTTACGTTTATGGAAGTTGCCGATGGGGGTAGAAATGGATTCTGACATTTTTCAAGACCTGGTTGAACTGTTTCAAAAGCAGGTATGGAGCTTCTTGATTTAATCATTCGGAACAATAACAATAGACTCAATGTTTTACGTGAAGAGATTAGTAAGCTTCACTTTAGTATTACATCTGACTTATTGATTTTACAATATAAAGTGAATTTTGAAAAAGTTTTTAAAAACATTGAGGCTTTTGTGGAAAAAAACAGGGCCATTAAACACAAAAATTGGCCAGGGATGCTGCAGATTACAAAAATAAAGCAGCGGTAGAAAAGTGTTCAATTTCAATGGTACTAATCATGAAAAAAGATATTGGTGGTGATGATATGGATGTGACACAGGAATTGTATGTGGAAGAAGGGGATGATTTTTAGGTTTTCCTAGGTCGGAGAGGCTCTTGAACAAGCAGCCACAAATGGCCAAATCTCCACGTCAGCATCCACGAAGAAGGAGGGTGAACTATTAAATCCTAGTAGATGTAAAGCCAATGATGTTGTTATCAATATGTTAGACTTTAATGTATGTTTTGATTTTGTGTTGGAGTTTCCCACGAACTGTGAATTTCTGAGTGAAAAACAAAGTGACATGCAGAATGTAAGTGATCAAAATTTACACCATACAAATGAGTGTATTTTGGACAATGTAAAGCAAGTGCAGTACAGAAGTTTTGATGTAATGGGAAATTGTAGTAAGACACAGGATAGCAATGTAAATATGTATGTGCCTGTAACTCATAATGAACCCAACAATATTTGTTTAAGTCAAGAATTTGCTTCAGCTAACACTGATGTGTTGGATGTATGTACTTCTTCATTATCATGTGACATTGTTAGAAGCAAAGGCTTCACAATATATAATTACACTGAAATGGATATTAGTGATGTGTATTTTGAACTGTTTAGCAAAGGTACAAACTTTGTGCCAAATTTCAAGCTAGATATTGCACAAGTTTTACTAAACTTAAAGTTATATATTAGGAAGCTTAATTTGCAATTATATTTTGCTGGTCAGGGTTCATGTGCTATGATGTCTACAGACGAGAACGTATCTTTAGGGATCAAAAGAAAAAGTTGCTTCATGCCTCCCATAAACTCAGAGATCACTGGATTTGAACAGATGGTAGAATATGAGTTTAGGAAAATCTGTAGGCAAAAATCTGAGGTCAAGGATAATTTATCAGAGAATGAAAGAAAGGTTATACAAGAATTATGGTCAACACAGAAGGTTAGATGTATGAAACCAGACAAAGGGGAGGAATGGTCATCATGAATAAAATAGACTACAGTAGTTGTATATTCAGGTTGCTTGGGGATGAAAACACATACACTAGAGCATCAATTAATGAAACTAATAGAGCATATAGAGGAATAGACATGTTTTTGTCTGATGCTTTACATCAAGGAGTTATTAATGAGGTTGAGTATGAGTTTCTTTGTGTGAAGTTTCCTACTATGACCAAGCTTTTTGGAATCCCAAAGGTCCACAAAGGGACAGAAAATGTGCAGTTTAGACCAATTGTTTCTGCAAAGGGTTCCAAGACAGAACCAATGGCTGCATTTGTGGACCATTTTGTGAAAAAGCATTAATGGATGCTGACCACATACTAAAGGATTCGTGGCATTGTTTGGAAAGGGTAGGAAGTGTTAAGGGCATTGGGAATGAGATGTTTGGGTTCTTGACTGTCGATGTCATTAACTTATTCTCAGTGATACCACATCAAACTGGGCTGGAACTGTTTTATGACAGTCTTTTGACTAGTCCCAGTTTTGATAAAGAAAGACTGGAGATATGTCATGACTTGATGGAAATCATACTACATAATAACTTTATACAATTTGATGGAGAGATCTATCAACAAAAGACAGCGGTAGGGATGGGTGCCCGTTGTGCCCCTGTCTATGCTAATTTAGTGCTATGGGCATGGGAAAAGCAATTTGTGTTAAACTCAAAGTACAAGGGCAACATTCTTTTGTACTGTAGGTTTTAGATGACCTCCTTATATTTTGGAAAGGGGATGAGGAAAGTGTTAAGGAATTTTGCTCTTACATTAATGAAACCACAGATTTCCTTAGATTTACACACACCTGGAACAAAGAGAGAGTAAATTACCTGGACATTACCTTATTTAAGACCAAAGAAGGACTGGTGAGTACAATTTACAGGAAACCTAGTTATTCAAACTCGATGCTGCACTACACAAGTTGTCACCCTCTGCACCAAAGGAGAGGTGTAGTTAAGGGCCAGATGGTCCGGCTATGTAGATTAATCAGTAATGATGATTTATTTAAGAAGGAAATTTATACATTGATTGGAATGTTTGTTGACAGGGGTACCGCTATCAATGTTAACTAACATCAAAAAGAAGTATATAGAAGAAGAAGAAACAAATATAGTCCTATTCTAAGAGGGCAAGGGGAGGAGGGTGCAAACATAGGTAGTAGTGTCAGCACATTGAATAAAACAAATAAAGCAAAATTTGTTTTAACATACAATGAAAGAGCTAATGAACTAGGTTCTAGTCTCAGAAATTTGTGGAAATATTTTCTGAGTAAAGATATTAAAATGATCCTAGGTGATACGGTGATTGTCTATGGAAAAGGAAAGAACTTGAAGAGCATACTAGAAAGAGAGGGTAGAAGCAACACTAGATCTGCCATGAGCAAATGTGGTTCCTGTACAGGATGTAGATACATAGCAGTTGGGACGTACGTAAGTGTAGTGGGGTATCAACGCACGATATCTTGTCCAGGTGCTTGCAATTGTAGCACCAAGAATTGTGTATATCTTGCGTATGTCATGCGATGCATTTTATGTGGGCATGACTACACCAGGCTTGAAAACAAGAATAGGGGAACATGTCAGTTCAATCAGGAGAAAGGATGAGCACAATGCACTTTATTTGCATAGTGCAGTATGTGGGAATTTTAACAAATTTTTATTTTTATTATAGATAGGGTTAAGTCTAACATTCAGTGTGATGCACAGAACAGGGTAGCAAGGTTAGAAATGGAATGGCAGCTTAGGCTCAATGCTACCAGGCGCCCTGGGCTAAATGAATGTGTCACCATAAAGCCTCAGTTAAAATACTTAAGTAGTGTTATTTAGAGGAACTGCAATTTTATATTACATTTTTATATGTATACATATGTAGTGTATGACTATTATAAGTTTATTAAATGTTATGAATTGTTTTTTTAAACTAATACTTGGTTGTAAATGTATTCTTAAGAAATTGTCTGTTTGATTGATTTATTGATTAATTGGATGGGTGGGGAGAATGCATTCTTGCTTTAAATGTGGAGTGTTTTTTATATGGAGTTTTTTTATATGGAGTGTTTTACTGTCAGACTCTGAAGAAGCCAGGTTGCTGGTGAAAGCATATGCTTAGTCTGTTGTTGGTTGAATAAATCTTCGTGTTTCAGATCTTGAGTATTCATTCAGTGCACACTGTGGTTCGAATTTCATTTTATTTACATAATGTAGTAGACCTATTTTGGAGAACGTCAGTAAAGATGAACTAGCAGACATGTATTTTATGTGGTATACTTGGGTGTGGCCAAGACCTATGATACCATTTTGTATGCTGGAACTGTGAATACATTTAAAGGCTTAAATGTAGACCCTTATGTTGCAATATGGATAGAAAACTGGCTGAGACATAGAACTCTTGTTGATAAGCTAGCATGTGTCACCTCAGAAAGAAAAAGGAAATACACCCCGAGGATCACTTCTGTGTTTCAGCTGGACAGTGGCACAGGAAAATAACTTTCTTGGGTGGCGTAAGCTATGGAACCTTGTTGACTAGGCTTATGTAGGCCATTGGGCCGATAGCCTAGTACCTACCTATGAATCTATGAACCTGTGAACCAGTGGCATTCCATAGGCTTCAGTACTGAGAATCCTGTGTGTTATCTACTTCTTAGATCTTCAAAACACTTTTCCAGCTATATGAATAGCTAAATTTGCTAATGATTGCAGGCTGGTTGTTGCCATTTACTCAGCATCATATACTGTATTATAACAGTAAGGAGTACATTATACAGATCAATGGGGTATTAGAAATTGGCTTACATTACATGCTAAGAAATGTATCACTGTCACCTTTGGGAAGCAAATCCCAGCTGTAGCTTACAGTACAGACAGCATCTACCACCAGAATGTTATGTTTATTAGAGATCTCAACACATTTGTAGTCAACACCTTTTTTTGACCACCACATAGCTAAGGTAGTCAGGAAATTCTTCTATCTAGCCCCAAATTAATAACTAGAGTTATCTTCTCTAGGTCAAAATAAGTAATAATCTCCCTATACTCTATCCTAGTTAGACTTATTAGAGAATTGTTTATGTCTTTCGGCTTTTCCCGGTTAGGGGTCGCCACAGCGGAACTCTGGTCCGCTAATGATTGGTAGTGGATTTTTACGTACCGGGTTACCAGCCCTGATGCACAACTTTCAACGAAGGCATGCCCCATTCACGTATGCGTCCACACAGAAGATGCTCTAGCTGAGAATCGAATGGGACAACGACTTGCTATGAGGCGACAACGCTACTGCAGCACCACGACCACAGTTAGTTAGACTTATTAGAGAATATAATGCATATTTTACTTTGCATTTTCTATACAAATGTTATGCAGCTAAAAGACTTCAGAGACTGTTAACAAAAATGATCACAGGACTAAGTACCCTTTGCTACAAAGACAGATTTGAAGCTCTGTCCCTATACTCTTATAGACTCCTGCACTATGATTTATATCTAGCATTCTATGTGGTTAAGGCACCTGATCTCCTAAATGTTCTTAAAACAAATGGCTATATAAATGCTCAAGCTAAAAATATGAGTCTACATCAAAATAAGACATGCCTGAGGGACATATTTATTGCTCAGTGTTTTCCTCATCTCTGGAATAATCTACCTTTGCTTATACAATATCACGATACCCTCATTTTCTGTATTGCAAATGTTGATGATTGGCCGACACTTGCAAATGCATCTTGGACTTGACTTAGTGTTGTCACCATGAGGCAGGAAGTGGCCTGTTGTGGGGTGGGTTTTATGGTTCATGGACATACTGTACTCTGACAACATACACTAACTCCAAAACTTTGGTATATTGAAATGTTTTACTTACTGTGAGATGCAATAGTTTCAGAGTTAATATGCAAAAGAAGCAGGAGTGTGTTGAAATGTGTTCCCCATGTCAAGGAGTTCAGTGCAAAACATCCTTTAAAATGCTTCAAACATTTTAGGGCAATGTCAACATTCACTGTTTTAACTGAGAATGGACTTATTCTTTAGGAGTTATGGAGCTCACATTTCTAATAGGAAGCCATAGCGCAGCTATTATATGAGTTTCAATCAGCTTTATAGGGAACAAAGAGAGACACTTTTTATCTAATAAAAGATGAAAAACATGTTCTGCAGTTCAGGATTCTGACAGTTTTCCTTTAAGCTTGCTTCATTTATGAAAATGTAAAGGAAGACTTTCCCTTGTTGTTTTACTATAATCTTCCCAGAATGCAACCCATTTAACTTTTAGAACAAAATAAAAGCAAATGACTACATTTTACTCTTATATGCATATCAAATAAAATTAATTACGTTCAAAGAAAATTAAATCTATATTTAATACTCATGATCAGAGCCTCTAAGCTGAACATTGTGAGAAAGCAATTACTTCTTGGTTAGTATTCAGAAAGGATATTTTGTTTTAGCAGTTTAAAACTGGATCATTATTTGCCAGTGTTAGGTAAATGAGAATTTATTTTGCAGCAAAAATTAATTTATAGCATATATATATATATATATATATATATATATATATATATATATATATATATATATATATGACAAAATAGAGTTTCCTTAATTCTCTGTCTTTCTAATGTGATCTGTCACCATGGTGACCTGTGTAGTACATAGCAAATGAGCAAGAATGTATTTTATTTAACTTGTTTTTAAGTATTTCTCTGATGATTCTTCTTCTTTCAGCTTTTCCCGGTTAGGGGTCGCCACAGCAGAACACCTGTCTGCTCATAATTGGCAGTGGAGTTTTACAGTGTCGAGTTGCCAGCCCAGCACCCACCTTCCACAGAAGGCACACACTCACACCTAGGGCCAATATAGGGTGTCCAATTCACCTACAGCATGTCTTTGGGAAGAAACCGGAGTACCCAGAGGAAACCCACGCGACCACAGGGAGGACATGCAGACTCCGCACAGAAGGCACCCCAGCCGAGAATTGAACCAGAGAACCTTTTGCTGTGAGGCAACAATGCTAACCGCTGCACCACCATGGCCACCCAAGATTTCTCTGATGATATTGAATTAAAATAAATACAGCAGACAAAGAAGCAGGTGAAAAGTCAGAAACAGTTTTCAGTACTGATTTTGATTTCCCTGTTTCTATTTGAAACCTTTCTGCACAGCATATTGTAATCCTGCAAATATATTATAAGCTTTATTTGATAACATTTTAAGCATTTTTGTTAGAGAGGATCCCAGTTTTGGCTTTCCTATAATGGTAAAATTTATTCCAGTGACTAAATGTCTGAATATGCCAGTCTTGTGAAAATGCGGTATGTTGTCAGTGATAATATATATTTCATTTGACAAAGGAAAAATGTTCACATGTTATGCAACTTAGCAAAACTGTAACATCACTTCAAGGAAAGGTAACACTGAGTTATACGTTTGTAAAAACAGAAACCAAGAGAATGCCTAATGCAAAACAGTAACTGTTTTTGTAACATAGTCTGACCGTAGCAATATAAATTTCTTTGATTCTTCTGTTAGGATGAGAAATACCTGCATATGTTTCAATCTGGAATCTCACAGAGGTCAGATGAAGTTGTTTTAGGCTTTCAAGAAATAATTATAATCTTTCACAGAAAAGCAACAGACTAACACAAATTTATAAAAGTTAAAACTTTACTAAAATATGATACTGCAAAACTGCTGAATTATATTGTTCTTCATAAAATATCTCCCAATATATTTTCCTTAAATAAAAAGAAGAATGTAGATTTTAAGTAAAACAGATTAACAGAAAATGAGACTTCATATTTCTCTCTCTCTCTCTCTCTATATATATATATATATATATATATATATATACACACACATATATATATATATGGAACTACTACTAAATCCCGAAAACCCAAACTACCGATGCCCAAAATCCCGAGACCAAATACCCGAAACACTAAAATACCAAAACATCAAAACCACGAAATTCAAACTACCGAAAACTCCACTCAACATACACCAGACGCATACACATAAACACACCATCCCCCAGAACACAAACACACAAACCTAAACTACTGCACCCCACACACCCCCCCTACTTAAATATTCTAACCAAGGTCGCACTACATACACAAACACACGAAACACCATCACACACCTACATTCCCTTCGCACACACACATCACAGTCACAGCACGCACTTACACACTAAACCCTTACCAACACATTTAAACATAGATACTTACCTGACCTTCCACCATACCGCAAAACCAGAAGCGCGAATGTCAAACTCTCGATGATCGGGATTTTGAAATTCGAGCTTCTGGTCTTTCGGTAATTAGAGTTCCAGCTATATAGTCTGGAAAGTTTGAAATTCGGTATTTCAGATCAAGATTATGTAATGATTCCATTTATATATATATATATATATATATATATATATATATATATATATATACACACACACACACACACACACACACACACACACACACAGAGAGAGAGAGAGAGAGAGAGAGAGAGATGCTGTCATGAATCATTATCATTTGTGAGTTAAAGCTGATAGTATTTTTATAGGGTAATAGATGAGTGCAGTTTTAATGGAAATAATTATCCAACCTGTAATTAGAAGTAAGTTAATTCTGAAATCCTTCTAGTTGTGCCATACCAGTAAATATAGGGCTCACTGTTGTGAGGGTCAAATAGAATGGTTAAGACACTGGGCAGCACATTTTTTGTCCAATAAACATGTGACGTTTTTGTCATGCCATAACATTGTAGTAAATATTAAATGACAAGCGGAGATCAAATCTACATTTCAGTGTCTCTTTTTGCCAATATTTCCTAAGCATGAATTTTCACATATGCAGCATTTCTCCTCTTTTCATATTTTTTTCATAGGATAAAAAGAATGACTGATGCAAGCAAAGGTTATAATAGCAGTAATCCATGGCCGGTGTGTGAGTTATGGTGGAATTTGCTCATGGCTGAAAAAATTCATGACTGTGTAGCCTACAGTGAGATAATGCTTAGGAAGCAAATGGATAAATTACTTCACATACCATACCATACCCATGACTTTGGATTACAGAGGGGTTACTATGACTGGTTTGTGAATTCACAAAGTTTAGCCATTTTTATATTTTTTTCACATCACAGTTATTTAATTTAGTCTTTATATTAAGTATTGTGACATTTGTAACAATATTGTAGCACTAATATTTTAGTTTTTCATTAAAAATTTGAATAACAGCAGTAAGATTTCTTTTTCGTAGTTTTGTTATATTTGTAACTTTTTGTACAGCATCTGAATAGAATAATTACCAAGGAGTAATTTGCCATGGTTACTGCTAGTGTGAATAAATAAAAGTATGATTTACATCAGCTTAAGTGTTAACTTTACCTTAACTTGAAGTATTATTGTTACTATCCGGTGGATTACTAAACACTTTTGAAGCATTTAAAATTCTAATGTTGTAATAACTTGATTGTATGTATTCATCTTTTGACCATGCAGGTAATTTGGTTATCACTGACTGTTTTCATGCATGACCTGTCCCAAAAAGGCAAGACTAAGCATTACATATATAGGTAATAAATAGACAGTTTTCTGAGATGTGGGAGGAAAACAGAGTACACAGAGAAAAGCTACACAGTCATATAAAGGACCTATTTGTTCCATGATAAATAGGCACTCATTGATAAAAATGTCTGCCCAGCCAGTCACTCTTTCTTGATTCTTGCCTACTGGTTGGTTGGTCAAAAACAAATCCTAATCTCACTTGCATTCTTGCATCTGGAGATCATTACAGCACTGTGTACATTTTATTTTTTCTGTTGTTTTTCAAGTGCTTTTGTGAGGTATGGGAGGTATGTTATAATGCCCATATTCTCTATTATTCATGTAGTCTTTTTATAGTTGGCTGTCAAACATGGCCTTTTGAACAAGGCCAGTCATTATTGTTGCTTTATTGGTTTCTGACAGTATGATCCCAACAGAGGTTGGCAGTAGCATTGCTGAGAGACACTGCCATCCTACAGTGTTACCCTAGGATAGGTTCCAGGTCTGACCCTGTTATGGCATCATACTCACGGGGGCAGAATCAGTATAGACCTCTCTGATATACCATCATCTCACATCCTTGTAAGGAATACTGCATCATGTGTAGATAATGAACTTCAAAATCATTCCATGTTAATGAATCCCATTACATATGTGTGACATAGTCTGACTGTGTGTGAGCATGCAGCAAGCTTCCCAGTGATTCCACGAATGCACACCATCCCACAGTAACACCTGTATGTTGGCCTTAATTATGCATGCATAACAGGTAAAACATTTGTCTTACATGCTGTATTTTGGCAGAAAATGCAGTGTCAGCATGCTGTCAGCTTGTGCTATTAGAACACAGTCTGCATTAAAAAATATAGATTTTTATTTCCCCTTGCTTAGAAAGGGGATGAATAATATAAAACTACTATTGTACATGCAAGCAGTCCTCACCTGGACTATACTGATACCTTACCGGTCGAAGAACAGCTCTCTCAGTGCTCTGGTAGTATTGCTGCAGGCAAATGTGCTTTCCCCATGTAATGCTTGCAGTACTCTTGACAACAGTCAAGTTGCACCTGTAATACCTTAGGGGACTTTAGGTCAATGGGCAATGCCACTATCTTGAAGGATTGCATTGGAATTGAAATGTCACTTTTCTATGTATTGGAGCATATTCAGCATAGAATCACTTTTGGAATCTAACACAGGCTTGCACATTACTCATTAGCCTACATAGCAAGAACAAAAATATAAGATGATTCTGGAACTGGGTGCAGCACTGCAACTTGGGGTAGGGTGCTACCCCAAGATTAATGTCTTTTGGAATCCAGCTTTCTTAAGGGAGGCATTACTTACATTCAGAGATTCATTTCTTGTGTTGATGGTGAAAAGCAAAAGCAATTGCTGAAGCAAAATTTTATTACTCGATATTCTTTGTGTGTCTTTTTTGTTTACAGTTCTGCTTACTGGAGGGTACTATAGGTGTCTTTATAGTCCCCTTCTTAGGTATGTTACAGTTGCCGCTAGGTGCTTTTTCTTATCTGTGATAATGCCATCAAAGTAACTCATTTAGGCGATGTTAGTAAATTATTTTATGTGTAAATTTATTTTCTTTACTTGTTTTTAATAAAATATTTTATCTTTCTTTCTTTTTTGCTGCATACCAATTAGAAAATATATTACTTTAACTCTTTGGTTTTCCATAGTTTCCTTACTTCATTAAGTATTGATTTCTGTTACTTCTTACATTACACATTGCACCTTTTTTAGTTGATTTTGTTTTTTCTTTTTTTTTCAGGATTTCCTGAAGATTGTGACTGCTTCCTGGATATTTATGGTCACTGATTTCCTGTGTTTCATTTTCTTTCTTTTGTGGTAAGTGTGCAATTTAATTTTAGTGAATGGGATTGACATTTGTTAATGTGTTTATTCTATATCAATTTTAATTTCTGCTAATTTCCAAAGAGATGATTTTCAAAGAGATGATGCCCTCTCCATGGGCATTTTCTTAAACACCCTCTCCAAGACCAAAAACACAGCCTCTATGGGACCAGACAACATCCCGGGCTGTGTTTTAAGTGGGTTAAAACAGGAATTAGCATCACCATTGATCAAACTTTTCAATCTCAACCTAAGCACTGACTTCTTCCCAGCAGAATGGAAAACAGCTGCTATCATCCCTTTGCACAAAAGAGGTGCATCCAGGGACCCCATAAACTATATACCATTAGCCTGACCAGCCTTATCTGCAAGGCCATGGAACAGATCATTATGGACCTTATTAACAAAGTTAAAGGAAATTTCCAACCGTTCGACCCCACCCAGTTTGACTTTGTCAGTTGGCAATCATGCCTGTTAAACTTGATGGACTTCTTTGAGACGGTCACCAAAGCCCTAGACAAGGGCAGATCTGTGCATACAGCATTGATAAATTCACTCAGCTGGATATCAACCTATATAGTGTCAGGTGGGTTGCAAACTGGCTCACTGATAGAACTGATACAGTCAAAATGAGGGAATCCACCTCCCCCAGCAGACCTGTAACCAGTAGTGTTCCACAGGGATCAGTTCTGAGATCCCTACTGTTTGGAATCTACTTATTTGAAGTACAGGCTAAAACTAAGGACTGTGGCTGACAAAGTTTGTTGATGACTGCAAACTTGGAGCAATCATCAAAACCCCTAGTGATATCAACATCCTGCAAGTAGGTCTTACGCAGATTAATGACTGGTGCTAATGTCATGGTCTTAAACTTAATGCAAAACAAATGCATTATCATCCCCTTTGGCAAGGGTAATGTTCCTAAAAACTACCACATAAACAGCAATGCCCTAAGCACACAGTCAGTGGTGAGAGATCTAGGTACACAAGTTGACAGCAACCTTAACTTCGATCAACGTGTCTCCACAGTGGTAAGAAGGGCATTTTATATTGTTCATCTCATAAGTAATGGCATTGCCTCCAGAAAAAAGTGGTTATAAACCCCCTGTACTCTTCCCTCATCAGGCCAATAATAGAGTACAACACTCCCTTTAGTATGTTCCTTTCCAAACACCTGCAGCAATTGGAGAGTCCACAAAGGTTCCTTACAAAGAAAATTCAGGGTCTTCAAGATCTGTTTTATGTGGACAGACTGAAATCATTGTCATTTTACTCTGTGTCATGCAGACTGCTCAGAGGTGACCTGTGACTTGCATATACAGCAACCTCTAACCTAGCTTAAATGGAAATGCTGCACATTTGCAAGTCAGTGGCACATGGGTCACTCATTCAAAGGACCTTAACCTGGTACGTGACATCAACAGAACTTGCTGGAGAGACAGATTTGTCTCACAGAGGTTGCCCCACCTTTGGAACAAGCTTCGTATTCTTGATAAACAAAGCCCCTCATTGGCCCTATTTAAGTGTAATTAGGATGACTGGATGGGCAACCAGGAATTCACCCCAAGGGTTCCACCTGTGCCTCTCTTGGGCAGGTGCAGTAGGTGCTGAGTTTATTGTCTGCTTAAACCACCCTTAGGAACTCGGGTTGAAATTGGCTAAGCTTGTAAGGGCCCTCGGACAGTTAAACTAGTAACCTCCTATGATCCCACACTCCTTTGCTTTATTATCTTGGTTTTCTGCTTTCAGGATACAGTTTTCTCATTTTGAATGCAATGCTGCTAGAGACATAAAATGTTTTTAATAGCCTGTGCTTCACTAAGGAATGATTTCACAGGTAATTCTAAGAGGAGCAACCCCAGTCAGAATACTCACCATCCAGCAACACTAGTGTGCCTGGCTTAATTAGTAAGACATTATTCAATTCATAGTATAATACTTAGTATCATATGTTTTTGTGTGCTTTGTAAATGTATATAAGATGAATCTTTGATGTTGTCATTCTAGCATTTGAACGTGGACCTTTGCACCCTAGTTATTTCTCATGTGCTCCATATAAATATGTTGGCTTCTCACAATATACTAGCCAGTGTCTGCCACATGGCTTAGCATTATTTATTCACGGACAATGTCCTGTACTCATTTTAGTAGTAGTCTCATTGTCATTACTTTAAATAGTTTCTCTTTTCATAAATTTCCTCTGCAGGAAATCTGGCTGACACTCATATTTTTGACTTTGTATCCCCGGCAGTTGGTTACTGACCACTTTTGGTCCTATTACAGGTGTTATCCAGTAACAACCTTCAGCACTAATGTTTGTATTATTCTTATAGTTAGTTTTCTTGTAACACCTGTTCCCCCAGAAGAAATGTCTGATCTGTCATCCTTTTTGAGTTGCAGATCTGTTTAGTTATCTTCTTTGGGAAATGACCATAATCAAGACTCTTCATTCATCACTCTGTGGAAATAAAACCGGTTTTCATCTTTGTATGAAGATAGTTAAGTTCATCTGTTCTTTTTTTTTAGTTAACCTGGACATGCATGTGTCTTCAGGTTAGATTATTGGGGATTATGACCATGAAGTAGGTCAACAGTGATTAACATTTCTGGAGTATCATCTTGCATATCTCCTGCATTTTGAGCATACATTTGTTGATTGACTACCATCCCTTTTATGACTGTGCCTTAACCAGATTGCATGTCTTCTCTGTTGCAATCTCTTATAATATTTTTTTTTATTTTTTGATCCAACCATTTGGACACATTGACACACCTTGTCGTCTGACAGTTTTTAATCTATGATCAGCATATTATGAACTTGCGCAAATTATCTAAAAAATGCATGGCATTTGTGCATTGAGCTGATGTTTCACATGGCTAATTCCATGCAATTAGGTTCACTAATTACTTCTGGAATATAGTTTGCCATTCAGGAGTAACACTAGTTGTGTAGCTGTGGTCATTGTATGTATGCTGTTTTAACAAGTAGGGCCAATCTGCCTGCACACGCCAAGTGAAATGCCAGAGTGGGGCACGTAGTAGCCTGATGGCAGAGAACAGGTTCTCATTTCTGCAAGAGGCATTGCTTCGAAACAGACCTGGCCACCCCCCCCCCCCCCCCCCAGCAAATGTCCCTCAAGTGCATACTGCCCGGGAAGGTCAAGCTGGCTACAGTCCTTCACTCTTTCTCATTCCCTTCCATATCCTGCCTCCTCCAGTGCTCCTGTTGCTAATCCTAGCTTTTGTCACAGTTGGAGTTCTGCCCCTCTTTTCACACAGCAAGGTTACCATTCTAATAAATTTGTGATGCAGTGATTAGTTGTAAATATAAAGTGATTAACAACACTTTACTTCTACAAATGTGTTACACTTCTGAGTTGAACTGTGGACAGTAGCATGACAATTGGATCGAAAAGCCATTTCTTGCAAACCCTGTTCTTAGTACTTATTGTGATTTTTTATCATCTTACTCTTCAGTCAGGTAATGACCAGCTACTCTATACATCTTTGTGCATCCACTGTAATTAAAGACATTAAGTCCCCATAAGGGCTAATACAGTCAGTGTTAAGATGTTGCAGATGGCTATTCTCAAGCATACAGGAGTTATAGTGTATTCTTGCAGGCTGACACCTACGGTAACTTTTAGCTAAGTATTGAACTGCTTTCGAAATGGCAGAGCAGTTCACAAAACTTAGACAAGGAATGTAATTGTTGCTCTCCACGTGACCCTCATATATAACCTCTAGCCCTCTGAAATGTTACTTCACTCAGCTTACTATTTTGGTAGGACATAGTAAAATTCCCTTAATGATGAATACGTGTTCTTTTTTTGGCTGTGAAATTAGGATGACATAAGTTATTCCCAAACCACCCTTCTATAACCATTAGTGCACTTGTGAAATTTGTCATAGGTGACTATGCAATAATCTGCATGTAACAGTGTTCAGGTAGATCCCCATTTATTTATTATATAGGTGTTTATAGGTTCATAGGTGTTTACTTGGCTAACGACCACAAGGGCCTTTTTAAGCCTAGCCATGCATCCCAAATCTCTGCCGCGTTCTGATACCCTGGGGATGGGAGATGAACCATTTACAGGTTACCTGTTTGCATCAGAAACATAGGTGCTAAACCAGGGATGAATTTCCAGTTTCCCATCCAATTGTCCAAGTTGCACTTGAATTGGATTAGGGAGGAACTCTGATTCACATGGATGGAGAACCTGTTCCATAGATGGGGTAGTCTCTGTGATGTATACCCGTCTCTCCAGCAGGACCAATTTATATCACAGGCAAGGTTTAAGTCTTTAGAACGGGTAATTCTGGTGCTGTTTGTTTTGTGGATATGCAGGAAGCCCATCAGAGTGGGGTATGACAATGCCCTTATACCAGGCATAGATCTCCCCTCAAAAGTCTGTAAGAGACAGATTACAGGGATAGGGCTTGAGGTGGACTGCATAGGACATATTGCTTATGCCCTGTATTCTTTTAGTGAGAAACCACTGTGGTCCTTCCAGTTGTTGGATATGCCTGGTGAGGTACATACCAGAGGGGGCATTGTACTCAATGATAGGTCTGATAAATGCTGAATACAGTGGAACAATGACTTTCTCAGACTTAGATGCCATATCTTTGTTTATAAGTTGTGCAACATAGAATGGTTTCCTCACCACTGTAGACACATGATGATTAAAGGCTAGATTACTGTCTATGTGTGTTCCTAAGTTCCTGACTACTGGGTCAACTGTAAGGGGTGTGTTGTCAGTATGAAAGTTACCAGGAATGGATGAATTCCCAAAGGATACTATTATGCATTTCTTGGCATTTAGTTTTAGTTCATGACTATGACACCAGTTGTTTGTCTGTGTCAGCCCCTCCTGGAGAACATCTGTGTCAGTGTGAGATTCAGTGACAGCTCCTAATTTGCAATCATCTTCAAATTTAGTCAGCCAGAGACCACTGACATTGGCCTTGACCTCTGAGAAGTAAATGCCAAAAAGGAGTGGTCCAAGGACTGATCCATGAGGAATTTCACTTGTGACTGGCCTCTTTGTAGAGGTGGACTCCCCATTTCTAACTTCCTGGGTCCTGTCTGTGATCCAGTTGGCTATCCACTGGGCAACATATGGGTTTGCACCTAACCTCTTGAGTATGTCAACAATGCCTGAGTGGGGTATTGTGTCAAATACCTTGGCCAAGTCAAGGTAGGCAGTGTGAACAATTTTGCCCTCATCCATTGCTTTGGTGACCTTCTCAAAGAAGTCCACCAGGTTGAGTAGGCATGATCTGCCCTTTGCAAAACCAAACTGGGTTGGGTCTAGTGTCTGGAGGTTTACTATATCTCAGTTGATCATCTCCATGATAATTCTTTCCATGGCTTTACATATAAGACCAATGAGACTTATGGGTTTGTAGTTTCCAGGGTCTTTAGATGGCCAAGCTTTGTGCAGAGGGATGACCGTTGCCTTTCTCCATTCATGAGGCACAAAGCCTGTTTGGAGGCTACAGTTAAATAGTAATTCCAGAGGCCCTGATATGTCACGTTTCATGCTATTTAGAAAGAATCCTGAGATACATGCAGTGTTCTTGGTCTTAGAGAGAGCATTAAAGCTTTTTTCCTTAGTGATAGTAGGGGCGGTTATATTTTCTGAGGGAAGGTTGACAGTGCGAGAGGAGTAAAGCTGGAGCTGAATTTATCAGCCAGGAGGTTTGCTATATCTTCTGGCTCAGTATAGGTGTCTCCATTTACAATGAGCTCTGCACATAATTGTGTATTGCCTTTGAGGATTCGGACATAGCTAAGAATGCTTTGTAGTTGTCCTTGGCCTGGGAGGCCAAACTTGCCTCAGATTTGGCCTTGCTAGACTTTATTTGTCCTCTGAGTTGTTTGTTTAGTTTGATGAGAGTGCTTTTATCCTGCTGGGTGCTGCACCTCCTAATTTTTGCCATGAATTTCTTCCTCCTGTTATACATTTGATTGATTTTCTGATTCCACCATGGTGGCTTGTTTTTTGAGTTAGTGGTACCTGGTGGGTGCATCTGCCTCTATATAGCTATTAAAATGCTGGTACAGGGTTTCTGTGAACAGTTCTGCATAGGCAGAAGTGTTTCCAGGGTTTACTGCATATTAAAACTTACGTGTGTGTGTGTGTGTGTGTGTGTGTGTGTGTGTGTGTGTGTGTGTGTGTGTGTGTGTCTGTGTGTCTGTGTGTGTGTGTGTGTGTGTGTGTGTGTGTGTGTGTGTGTGCATGTGTGTGCACGTGCATGTGTGTGTGTACTGTAATTATGTTATATGCAATGTATGTGTACCATCTTGATGTAGTAAAGTGTGTACTACCGTGATGCAACTATGTAATTGCATGTGTGAGTGTGTGTGTGCACTGTCTTCATTCTATATATAATGTATGTGTATTGTAGTGATGTAGTAATGTGTATGTACAGCCATGATGTAATTATGTATGTGTGTTGTGTGTACTGTCTTGATGTTATATTTAATGTATGTGCACCCTTATGATGTAATAATATTTGTGTACTGCCGTGATGTAATTATGCAATTGCATGTATATCTGTGCGTACACTGCCATGATGTTACATATAATGTATGAGTGCTATCATGATGTAGTAGTTTTCTTCTTCTAGATACACCCCCATTTATAACACATCAAGATAACTATTTCTATGTGGAATGCATACTGTCTTGTCTTGCATAGTCTGTTGTTATTAAGTACATGCCCACAAAATACTCAAATGCTTTGCTTTAGATCACTGTAGGAGTAACTATAACAATGTGGGACATATCTTGCCAAGCATCAGATGTCTGGCCAGTCTTTAAAGTTTGGTCTCCTGTTTCATACCCTATACATCCCTGCTTTGCACAAGAGTACATTCCGGTGTAAGATGGATGTATGTGCATGAGAAACTCTGAACGTTCTTGCTGCATTGTACATTAAAGGAAACTTCTCCTCAGCTCAGCTTTATGAGATCATCAGTTGGCTTCAGCTACAAAATTGGGCAGATAAGTACCCCAGAGGGGAAGCTTCCTTTTTCTAAGGAAAAGTTAATTCAAATTTGCTTTTGTCTGTCAAGAAGGGGAAATATGTGAGTGCTAGACAGATTTTCTACAAATACCCACATTATTTTTGTGCTTTTATTTAGAGCAGCAAAACCTTATTAGTTTCTGTTAGGTATGTCTTTTGTTTACTCCTACAATCCTTGGGAATAAGCCAATTTTTAAAAATTGTTTCCAAAAACAAAATTAAGCATTTGAAGTATGAGACCATGGTGACTAAATTTCTATCAGTGAGACTCCCCACACAGGAAAAAGAATAAGGCATTGAAAGAGGCATCCAAACAATTCTAAGCTTTACCCCTGTTCAGCAGTCTAGGCCTGACATCTGTACTGACATGCTTTTGCAACCTTTGGCCATCAGTTCATTTCTACTGGTCCCTGTAGGTCACCTCTTAGTAGGTTGTTATGGTCTGGGATTTAAACTTAACTCTTCAGAATATATTACAGGCTTATGCCAAGGAGGGAGAATATAGGATCACAGTCTCTTGAGGGTTAGAGACTTTCTTCAGGAAAAGTTCATATTTGATGTTCTTCGTGTTTCACTGTTGCAGTCATTACATTTGGGTAATCTGCTGGCAGGCTGCCCTCAGTCAGCCTGATTAACAATGTCTTGGGACCTGCGTCGGCTGCTGTCCCTTCTTTCATGACATCAGGTCGTCAGGGGTATAAAACATGCAGCCAACACCATTACATCAGTCTTTCTTGCCTCGCGGTGCCTGAAGCAGAAGCAGTTTGCAAGTGCCGGTCGGCCGACTCTTGAAATTTTCATTTTTGAGTTTCAGAACTGAAGTCTTCAAATAAAAGCTAAGTACCCCGTTGGGGAAACTTTTTCTTGCTCCTTACCAATGTCAGTAAAAGTTAATAATTGCATTACTTGTGGGAAGCAAATACCTCATAAGGATTTTCATTTGTATTGTATTCCTTGCCTAGGCCCTGACCACAATGTACCTTGCTGTCGGTTTTGTGCTAAATTTAATCAACGCACAATTAAACATCGGTATATTTTTGCTTTTAAATATTTTGGCTCAAGATTTAATTATCCAGAAATGTCGTTGGTTAGCAATCCAACTACCAAAATACCTAAAAAACACAAAGAAAAAGACAGAGACAGACCGTTGAGGTCCAAAACCAATGACAACGCTTCTCCTAAGCCAGTCGCCGGTTCGCCGGTACTCAGTGAGGCGCTTTTGTAGCCCCTGATACCCACTACTTCTGATTTGCAGGCCTCTACTGAGACCCATTCAGAGTCCGGTATGCAGCAAGATGCTTCAGTTATGGAATCTGCGGATGTCTCTACCTTAGATGGGTCCAGAGCCGCTGTGCAGGCACCAGTTCTGAGGGTGTTTTCAAGCCTACAGATTTGTATATTAGACCGACTCCATCTTCAAAACTAAGGCCAAAATCTAAATATATGTCTAAAAAACTGACGCCTGGGCAACATGTGCATGCCCCTATGCCTAAAAAACAAATGATCAAAATGGCTGAAGATTTAATTACTCTGATCCTTCTAAGAGGCCGAGGTAAGACATTGATTATGAATCTTCTGAACAGGATTCTATTTCTTCTGACTCTTCTAATGAACAGAATTTGTCAATTCCTACTTATGAGGACTCTGACTCAGAGGATTCCATTCCTTCTGCCTCTCCCCCTGAGGATTTTTCTTTTGGGGAAACTTTACATGCCTTAAGGGAACATTTCCACTGGGAAAGTCAGGATTGCTCTGAATCTAAAAAGAGACTTAGGTATTTTCTTCTACTTCCTCAGCATAGGCCTTTAGCTATACCTCCTGTTCTAGACATTGTTGATGATGTTTTTTCAGAATCTAGTATGACTCCTGATTCTCTGCCTCTGGCTCCTTGTAAGCCAGACAAATACTACAGGGTTCCTGACTCCCACAAATTCCTTTTCAAAACCCCTGTTGCTGATCCTGAAACCATTTCTCAGGGTCCCAAGGGCATTAAGGCCTCTACTGCCAAAAATCCTACCCCTTCTGATAGAGATTCCAGGGTGCTGGATAGATGGGGTAAGAAGGTTTACATGTCTGCAACCTTGGCAATCAGGGCTTTAAACTGTCAATTTCATAGGCTTAAATATCAACAGCATATCATGGGACTACTTAAACAGAAAATTATGTTAATCTCCGACTGTGTGGAAAGTAAAGAATTGCAGAATTTATTGAATTCAGCTGAACAAGTTGGAAAACATACTTTGCAATGTGGTTTAGATTCCTTGGAGGCCTCTTGCAGGGCTGCTGTAACTTGATATGTGCTAAGAAGGCATGCCTGGCTCAAAGAGCAAACTCTGCCTGACCATGTTAAAGCAAAATTCTTGGATGCTCCTTTACAACAAGATGGTCTCTTTCATAATAAGGCTGAAGAAGTGTTAAAAAAGATGGAAGATAAAGCTAAATCTATGCAAACTGTGAAGGATTTCTTACAAGTGCAACCTCAAAGATTTAGTAGGCACTGGCCTACTAAGAACCGGTCCTTTCCAGTTCCTTCGAGAGCCGCTCAAGTCAAATCAAGACATTCCAAAGGCTCCAGGTTTCAGTCACAAGGAACTTTTAGAACAAAACAATGGGGTGCCTCCACCTCCAAATCTGGAAGCAACAAGGCACCTCCCTATGGTAAACAGTTTCAATGACTTCCCTCTACAATCACTCAGCACTTATCTCTTAGCCGCCCCTTTGGGGGGAAAGCTAGCACTTCATGCATGAAACTGGCAATTTATTACCCAGGACAAATGGGTTTTAATTATAGTATCCCAGGGATACAGATTTCACTTCCACAAGTTGCCAATCCCAAACGGATAGCCAGATCTGCCCCCAAATCAGTGGGCAGAGGTCCAGAAACAAGTTCTGTCATGAACATGGGGACTATTCAACCAGTACCAGAAGAGGAAAAGGGACAAGGTTTCTATTCCAGAATTTTCCTGGTACCCAGAAAGGACAAATCATGGCGTCCAATTCTGGACTTAACCACTCTAAACACATTTCTGTACATTCCAAAATTCAAGATGCTGACTCTTCAACAGTCACTACCTATGCTAGGCAAAGATGCCTGGTTGGTAACTCTAGACTTAAGAAGCATACCTGCATACACCAATCAGGGCGTCTTGCAGAAGATACCTCCGCTTCAAAGCAGGCTACTTGCATTGCCAGATGTTCTTCGTGTTTCACTGTTGCAGTTGTTACATTTGGGTAATCCTGCTGGTAGGTTGCTCTCATTCAGCCTGAATTCCAAAGTCTTGGGTCCTGCGTCGGCCGCTGTCACCCCTTCCCTGACATCAGGTCGTCAGGGGTATAAAAGATGCAGCTGACGTTATTTTCTTCCGTCTTTCTTGCCGCACGGTGCCCGATGCAGAAGCAGTTCGCAAGTGCCAGTCGGCCGACTCCTGAGATTTTCGTGTTCAAATTTCAGATCCAAAGTCTTCATTAAAAGCTAAGTACCCCATTGGGGATACTTTTTTCTTGCTCCAGACTGATGTCAGAAAAAGTTAATAATTGTATTTCTTGTGGAAGCATATACCTCATAAGGACTTTCATTCTTACTGTATTCCTTCCCTAGGCCCTGACCACGACATTTCAAGTTGTCAGTTTTGTGCTAGATTTAACTAACGCACTATTAAGCGCCAGTACGATTTTGCATTAAGCTATTTTGGGAACAGATTTAATTATACAATGTCGTCGGATAGCCATCCGACTACCGGAGTTCACAAAAACGCAAAGAAAAAGAAAAAGACAGACAACCGAGGTCCAAAACTGACAACAAAGCTTCTCCTAAGCCAGTCGCCGGTTCTCAGTGAGGTGCTTTCGCAGCCCCTGACACCCGCTACTTTAGAGTCACAGACTGCTACTGACTCCCACGTGGAGTTGGTCAGGCCGCTGGAAACTCAAGGTATTGGAGCCTCGGAAACTATTCCCTCAGATGGGTCTGGAGCCGCTGAGCAGGCATCGGCTTCTGAGGGTGTATTCAGACCTAAACAATTATACATTAAACCTACTTCAGCTTCAAAGGCAAAGACTAAAGCACCTTTAAAGGCAAAGAAACAAGTTCACCAGCCACATGGACATGCCTTCATGCCCAAAAAACAGATGCTCAAAATGACCGAAGACTTGATTACCTTGATCAGGGGTTCCCATCCCTCTCCTGATAAGAGGCCTAGGCAAGAGACAGACTATGAATCTTCAGATCAGGTTTCCATTTCCTCTGATTCCTCTTCTGATCAGGAATATTCACTTCCCCCCATGAGGATTCTGATGCTGAAGAATCTTTTCCTTCAGCTTCTCCTTCTGAGGACTACTGTTTTGGGGAAACCTTACATACCATGAGGGAGCATTTCCACTGGGAGAGCCAAGATTTTTCAGAATCTAAGAAGAGGCTCAGGGACTTCCTTTTACTACCTCAACACAGGCCTCTAGCTATTCCACCTGTGTTAGACATTGTAGATGATGTGTTTTCAGAGTCTAGTCTGACCCCTGACTCCTTACCTCCAGCTCCTGTTAAGCCTGACAGATACTACAGGGTTCCTGACTCTCATAAATTCCTTTTCAAAAACCCTGCTGCAGACCCAGAAACTATTTCTCAGGGTCCCAAAGGGGTTAAGGCTTCCACTGCAAAAAATCCAACCCCCTCTGATAGAGATTCTACGGCACTGGATAGATGGTGAAAAAAGATTTACACATCTGCTTCCTTGGCTTTAAGGGCCTTAAACTGCCAATTTCATATGCTCAAATATCAGCAATATGTCATGACATTGCTTAAACAGAAAATGTTGGTAAATTCTGAATATGCAGAAAACAAAGAAATGCAGGACTTGTTGCATGCAGCTGAACAAGTTGGAAAGCATACTTTGCAATGTGGTTTTGATTCTCTGGAGGTCTCCTGTAGGGCAGCTGTTACGGATTCTGTAATTAGGAGGCATGCTTGGTTAAAGGAACAAAATCTGCCTGATCATGTCAAAGCTAAATTATTAGATGCATCATTACAGCATGATACCTTGTTTGGTGTTAAGGCAGAAGAGGTGTTAAAGAAAATGGAGGACAAAGCTAAATCTATGCAAACGGTCAAAGAGTTTTTACAGGTACAGCCACCTAGGTTTAGCAGACACTGGCTTACAAAGAATTGATCCTTTCCAGTGTCAGACAGACCTCAAAGGGGCAGATCCAGACGCCCTAGAGGCAGATCCCAGCTGCAAGGTTCGTACAGGTCTAAGCAATGGAGTGCTTCTACCTCCAAAAGTGGAGAAGACAAATCACAACCATACAGGAAACAGTCCCAATGACTCCTCCCTGCCTGAACCAAGCACTTATCTTCTGGCAGCACCCTTAGGGGGAAAATAGCACTTTTTTCTCAAAATAGGCACATTATAACCCAGGACAAATGGGTTCTAGACATGGTGTCATAAGGCTACAAGTTTCACTTCCATACCCTGCCAAGGGCAAACGGTTGGCCAGACCTGCCAAAAAATCAATGGGCAGAGGCTCAAAAACAAGTCTCATCCCTAATGGACATGTGGGCTATTCAACAAGTGCCACAGCAAGAGCAGGGACAAGGATTTTACTCAAGACTGTTCTTGATACACATAAAGGATAAAGCATGGAGACCAATACTGGACCTATCTATTCTAAACACTTTCCTGGATATACCAAAATTCAAGATGTTGACCTTGCAGCAGCTTCTGCCCATGCTGGGCAGAAAGGCTTGGCTCGTGACTTTAGACCTAAAAGAGGCATACCTGCATGTCCCAATCAGACAATCATGCAGAAGATACCTCAGATTTAAGGCTGGCTCAAAGCATTACCAATTCTCTGCGCTGCCCTTTGTCTTATCTACTGCGACCAGGGTCTTCACAAAGTGCCTGGCACCAATAATTGCTTTCTGCAGACAAAGAGGAATACAAATATATCCTTACTTGGATGACTGCCTCATTCAAGCAGAGAACAAGGACATTCTACTACAGCATCTGGCATTTGTGAAAAGACTTTTAACATGCCTAGAGTACACAGTCAATGAAAAGAAATCAAAACTAGTACCCTCTCAAGAGATAATATTCCCGGGTGCAAACTTAAATACAACTGCCCAGATGGCTTATCTCACGCCAGACAAACAAAGGCAACTGACTACCTATTTCAAGGGAATGGCAACAAAGGCCCAGTTATCTGCAAGAAAAATTCTGCAAGCTTTGGGCTTCATGGCATCCTGCATCCTACTAATTCCATATGCAAGACTGCATATGAGGAAACTTCAATGGTACCTAAAAAGTGTCTGGACACAACATTGCCACAGCCTGGAAACAATGATTACTCTCATTCCCTGCCTGCAACAGGAGTTTCGATGGTGGGCAAAGGCTTGTCACCAAAACAAGGGACAGCCATTCTCACTACCCCCAGCCAGGCAGAACCTAACAATGGATGCATCAGATTATGCCTGGGAGGCCCACATGGCAGGAAGAGGCATTCAGGTCACCTGGTCCACAAATCAAATGTATCGACATATCAATCAAAAAGAGATGCTAGCTGTTTAAAATGCCCTAACAGCCTTCAAGGACCTAATTCATCTGGGACAACTACTGATAAAGACAGACAACACCACGGTCATGTGGTACATAAACAAGCAGGGGGGCATACATTCTTACCCCCTTTGCAGACTAGCCATGGCTTTATGGGACACAGCATTGACTTACCAAGTACATTTGCATGCACAATTCCTGCCAGGAAAATAAAATACTCTGGCAGATGAACTAAGCAGAAATCTCATGGATCCCCAGGAGTGGCACCTGGATCCACAAGTCTTCAGCATGATAACAAAGAAATGGGGACGCCCGGATATAGATCTATTTGCCTCCCCTCACAACTATCAACTAAAAAGATTCTGCAGAAGGACTTATCACAGACAAGCATGGAAAGTGGACACCTTATCTTTCAACTGGAAAAACCTATCAGTATATGCCTTTCCTCCACTGCCTCTCCTCCCCAAGGAACTCCTAAAGGTCAGACAGGAGAAACCAAAAATGATTCTGATTGCCCCAGACTGGCCCCGCCAGTACTGGTATCCGATCTTAAGGAACTTGTCTCAATGCCCAGCCTGGACCTTACCTGAAATACCACATCTACTGTCCCAACAAAACAAACAATCAGATTGTGCACAGCCAACTCAGGACCCAAAACCTGGCAGCATGGCGGCTAATTTAGCCATACAAAGCACACCTCTCAGTAAAGCTGTGATGGATGTCATTTTGGAAGCCAGAAGGCCTAGTACTAGAAAATCCTGTGCTGGAAAATGGAAGAGATTTTTTTGCTTGGAACCAAGCTCAAGGAACTGATACAGCTGTACCAAATATTCCTCAGATTTTGCAATACTTAACTGAGATGCTGGACAAAGGCCTATCTTTTTCATCAATTGAAATTCATGCCTCTGCCATTTCGGCTTATTACAATACAGAGCCACCACTCTTTTCGCATCCTTTATTAAGGCAGTACCTCAGAGGAGCCAAAAATTTAAGGCCTTCAAGGAGATTGCTAATACCTGCATGGGACCTCAATTATGTCTTGGAAAAACTCACCTTACCTCCTTTTGAGCCAGCTGCTACTACAGATATAAAGTTTTTATCTTGGAAAACAGCTCTGCTCCTAGCAATAATTTCTGCAAGATGAGTGTCAGAGCTACAGGCTATCATGGCTGTGGAACCTTTTATCATTTTTTATCCAGACAGGGTTTCTCTGAGGACAAACTCTACATTTATGCCTAATGTGGTGTCCAGTGTAGCCCTTAATCAAATTATTCATTTGCCAACTTTTTATCCAAATCCACAGAACATGGGGGAGAAAATTCTGCATTCTTTGGATGTACACAGACAACTTAGATTCTATTTGGACAAAACTAAAGTTTTCAGAAAGACAGAACAATTACTAGTGGCATATGCTGCAGCATCACAAGGAAAGGCTATCTCCAAGCAGACTATTTCAAAGTGGATAGGCCACTGCATTCATTTCTGCTACTCACAGCATGGCAAGCCAGTGCCTAAGGGCATTAGGCCACATTCAACCAGAGCTGCAGTCACTTCTGCAGCCTTTCTCAGGGGAGTACCAACCAAAGGCTGCTACTTGGGGTTCAGTGCACACCTTTACAAAGCATTACAATCTGCCACTTTACTCTAAATCCAGGGCAGGCTTTGCCACTGCAGTTCTGCAGGGCCTCATAGCCGCTCCTAATGCTGTTTAGCTCCAGCCCCCCCAACCATAGCTTTGGGACTCTATCCAAATGTAATAACTGCAACAGTGAAACACGAAGAGTATAGTACAGTTGTGTACACTTACAATAAATGTAGATGTTTGAATGTATTCACTGTTGCAGTCCAGGTTACCCACCTGCCATCCCCCTTATTTCTGCTGGAACTTATCTTTACTTCTCTGATCTATACAACCTATGTGGTGTATTTGCTTGTAGATGAAGGTAAAGTTTATTTTGGTGCATGTATGTTTTATATATATATTTAGCCTACCCTTTTGGGGGCACCTGACATCTGGGGCAAGAAAAACTGAAGGAAATGGCATCAGCTGCATCTTTTATACCCCTGACGACCTGACGTCAGGGAAGGGGTGACAGCGGCCGATGCAGGACCCAAGACTTTGGAATTCAGGCTGACTGAGGGCAACCTGCCATCAGGATTACCCAACTGTAATGACTGCAACAGTGAATACACTCGAACATCTACATTTATGGTAAGTGTACACAACTGTACTTTTTCTGCACTGCCCTTTGGCTTATCTACTGCGCCCAGGGTCTTCACAAAGTGCCTGGCACCAGTAATTGCATTTTGCAGGCAAAGAAATATTCAAATATATCCATACCTGGACGATTGTCTAATTCAGGCAGAAAACAAGGCCATTCTTCTAAAGTATCTGGCATTTGTAAAAAGGGTTCTAGGTTGTCTAGGGTACACCATAAATGAAAAGAAAGCACAATTGGTACCCTCTCAAAAAATAACATTCCTGGGTGCAAGCTTGAATACAACTGCCCAGATGACTTACCTTATGCCAGAAAAGCAAATTCAATTGATGACTTACTTCAAACAGGTGGCCACAAAAACCCTGCTGTCTGCAAGACAAATTCTGCAAGTGTTGGGGTTCATGGTCTCCTGCATTCTTCTAATTCCATATGCAAGACTGCATATGAGGAAACTTCAGTGGTACTTAAAAAGTTTATGGAGTCAACATTGTCACAGCCTGGAAACAATGATTCCTATTATACCTTGCCTGCATCTAGAGTTCCTATGGTGGGCAGAGGCCTGCCACCAAAACAAGGGACTGCCATTCACTCCACCCCCTGCCACCCAAACCCTAACAACAGATGCATCAGACTATGCTTGGGGGGCTCATCTGGCAGGGAAGTGCATTCAGGGCAAATGGAGCCCAAATTAAATGCACCTACATATCAGTCAGAAAGAGATGCTAGCTGTACAGAATACTCTGACAGCCTTCAAGGACTACCTTCATCTAGGACAACTAATGATAAAGACAGACAACACCACAGTTATGTGGTACATAAACAAGCAGGGGAGTACACATTCCTACCCCCTTTGCAGACTAGCCATGGCATTGTGGAACACTGCCTTGACCTATCAGATACAACTACAAGCTCAGTTCCTGCCAGGAAAGCAAAATACTCTGGCAGACAAACTAAACAGAAATCTTATGGACCCACACGAATGGAAACTGGAACCACAAGTTTTCAACATGTTGACATGCAAATGGGGGAACCCATCCATAGATCTTTTTGCCACACCTCAGAACTATCAGTTGGACAAATTCTGCACAATAATTCATCACAAAAAAGCTTGGAAAGTGGATATCATTCAGCTGGAAAAACCTATCAGTCTATGCTTTTCCCCCTCTGCCTCTGCTCTCCAATGTTCTACTAAAAGTCAAACAGGACAAACCAAAAATGATTCTTATTGCTCCAGACTGGCCTCGCCAACACTGGTACCCACTCCTGCGCAATGTGTCACACCTTCCTCCGTGGCACCTGCCTCAGACACCTTACCTACTGTCTCAGCAGAACTACCACATTCTGTACACTCAGCTCCAAACTTTGAATCTTGCAGCGTGGCTAATCAGCTAATTTCACCCTTGCCATCCCTCAGCAAACCAGTGATGGATGTCATTTTGGAGGCTAGAAGGCCTAGTACTAGAAAATCTTATGCTGACAAATGGAAAATATTCTATGCCTGGAACCAATCACAAGGAATAAGCACAGCAATTGCAATACTTAACTGAGATGCTTCACAAGGGCCTATCTTTTTCTTCCATAAAAATCCATGCCTCTGCCATTTCAGCTCATTACAACACAGAACCTCCCCTCTTCTCTCATCCTCTGCTAAAGCAGTATCTAGGAGGGGCCAAAAATTTAAGACCTCCCAGAAGAGCACCAACTCCTGCATGGGACGTCAATTTTGTTTTGGAAAAACTCACTCTCCCTCCTTTTGAGCCAGCTGCTACTGCAGACCAAAAATTTCTCTCCTGGAAAACAGCTTTCCTTTTAGCAGTCACTTCAGCTAGAAGGATTTTATTATTACAAGCTCTTGTGGCAGTGGAGCCTTTCATCATTTTTCATCCAGACAGGGTGGCTCTCAGGACCAATCCATCTTTCATGCCTAAGGTGGTATCCAGTGTGGCTCTTAATCAGATCATTCATCTGTCAACTTTCTTCCCCAATCTACAGAACAAGGGTGAGCGGATTCTGCATTCATTGGATGTACACAGACAACTTAGATTCTACTTAAACAGGATGGAATCTCTAAGAAAATCTGAACAGCTATTGGTGGCATTTGCTGCAGGGGCAGAGGGAAAGGATATTTCAAAGCAGACTATTTCCAAATGGATAAGCCATTGTATTCATTTCTGCTATATGCACCATGGTAAACCTATCGCCAAGGGGATCAGGTCTCATTCCACCAGGGCTGCATCTACATCTGCAGCCTTTCTCAGGGGGTTCCTACCAGAGACATTCTAGAAGCTGCCACCTGGAGCTCAGTTCATACATTCACCAAACATTACCATTTACCTCTCTTCTCCAAATCCAGAGCTGGCTTTGCCACTGCTGTCCTACAGGGCCTTATAGCTGCTCCTAATGCTGTATAAATCCGTCCTCCCAACCATAGCTTTAGGATTCTACCCAAATGTAATAACTGCAACAGTGAAACACGAAGAACATAGTACAGATGTTCATCATGTTTCACTGTTGCAATCATTACACTTGGGTTATCCTGCTGGCAGGCTACCCGCAGTCGGCTTGAATTCCAAAGTCTTGGTCCAGCGTCATTTGCTGTTGCCTCTTCCCTGATGTCAGTGCGCCAGGGGGTATAAAAGATGCAGCCGATGCCATTTTCTTCAGTCTTTCTTGCTGCGCGTTGCCCGAAGCAAAAGCAGTTCGCACGTGCCGGTTGGCTGACTCCTGAGATTTTCAAAGACGAATTTCAGATCCGAAGTCTTCATTAAAGCTAAGTACCCCGTTGGGGAAACTTACTATACCTCTCCTTTCTTTTGCTATGCTTAAAAGCCTTTTTGGGTGTATTTGCTTTGGTTTGGAGGAATATTTTTTGTGTTTTTAAATTATATACTTTATATATATATATATATATATATATATATATATATATAAATATATATATATATATATATATATATATATATATATATATATATATATATATATATATATATATATATATATATATATATATATATATATATATATTTTGCTCTCCATTTGGAGGGCACCTGACATCTGGGGCAAGAAAAACTGATGTAATGGCATCGGCTGCATGTTTTATACCCCTGACGACCTGACGTCATGGAAGAAGGGACAGCAACTGATGCAGGACCCAAGACTTTGTTAATCAGGCCGACTGAGGGCAACCTGCCAGCAGATTACCCAAAATGTAATGACTGCAACAGTGAGTACACTCAAACATCTACATTTATGGTAAGTGTTCACAACTGCACTTTTCTTTTAACCCAAAGCTCATTTAGCCCATCTAGGACTTTCTGTAACTGTAAATAATGTGTTCCATCATTTCCCCATTTTTAGACTAAAAGAATTTAGTGTGTCAGGTTGATGAATGTAATTTTGGTGAACACACAAATAAACAAATAATGTTTGCTGAAACTACTTTGGCAACAATGGCATTTGCCTTTTTGTCCACTGTTTTGCAACCTCAAAATTGGTATGTATAAGTCTGGGGGAATGTCCTCCCACATCGCTGCAGGAGGGCAGTTGCCCCCATACCTCTCAACCTCTTAGCACAAGAAATCTGGACAAAGCCTGACATAATGAGGAGACAATGGTCAAAAAATAGGGCCACATTTTAAATATTGCTCTTATAAACTTAGAAAGTTATTATAATAACAGAATTGGTGTTAGAATGCACTTTCTGAAGGATATGAAGTCTGTAACTCAAATGCATGTCATTATTTAGTGACTTTAATCCTTAGATCATCCCAGTGATGTGTCAAAAAAACACAATTTTTATGAGGAACAGACCAAAAATATGAGGCAAAAATCTGGACATTCTGTGAAAATCTACACAGTTGAGAGTTATAGATCCCCCCTGGCAAAAAACATAAATCTTCGTATGTTCACAGAAGGTAAGCCAAGAAAACAGTCGAGTCCAAACAGGCTTGCAAACTTTTATTCCATAAAAACAGGTAAAATAGTGATAAAACTGTGAGCGCTTTTGGGATAACCCTTCATCAGACAATGAAACAGCTTTCATGAGTCTATTTAAATACATTTAAAAACACAACCACCAATCATCTCACTGCCCTCCTTTTCCTAAGGGCTGTTCCTAAAGGTATACATGTATTCAACCCTGGAGGATGGTTTGCTGCTAGTTCTATAATCCAGTTTAGTTCATTACATTCAATGACATTCATTATGCCCCCCCCTTCTACTCACGAGTAACATGTATAACCATGAACTTAAAAGTGTGTGTTGGATTCTTAGAAGTATGCAGATACAAATAATTTGCATTCATCTTTCTGTCTAATGCTGTACAAGTGATGTTGTATTCTGATTTTCAATTTATAATTAGTTTACTGGGGTATGACTGACTATATCTACTACATTATCCCTATGCCAGTCTGCATATAACTTAAATATATATTCCTTTTTATTTATGAGGTGAACAAAGCTGTTCTTATCAGTAATCATGAAGCATGTCTTGCAATGCCTGCAAGGAAAAGTACCTGTTCTATCTGATGTTAACATAGTTTTGTTTTTATTTCTCATTCCTGGTTCTTTACACAACATATCTTTCAGATTACTGTTGCGTCTAAAACCAAAATTTGATTCTTTGTCCACTATATTTTTAAATCTATCCTCACTTAACAAGATTTTACAGTTTTGGTTAATTATTTTACAGACCCCATTATTATTGTTGCTGTATTGTAATATAAGCCTATTTTTATTACTTCTTTCTATGTTACTATTTTGTGTCATTGTGTTGTTCTCATGGCTTTGTGTCTTATTAACTTTAAACCATGGCCTAGCCTTTCCCTTTCTATCTCTCTTCACTACTTCTAACCCCTCTTGCATCAGGTTATTTGTGTAGCCCCTTTGTACCATATGGTTCTGTAAACTCTCCAGCTCTTTTTCAAAGTTGGCTTCTTCTGTGCATAGTCTCAATGTACATAAACCCTGTCCCACTACTATGTTTTTAAAAGTACGTCTAGGGTGCATACTTGAAAATTCTAGATAGCGATTGCTCCAACAATTTTTCTTATATAGAGAGGTTGACATGCCAGTCCCTACATCATTGGTTATTCTTACAACCAAAAAGTCTATAGATTTAAAATCACATTTTACTGTAAACCTTAGAAAATCAGTGATTGTCTCTAGATCCTTAACAAACCTTGTCAGTTCATTCTCACTACATTGCCATAAAATATAAACATCATCCACAAATCAAACATAATGCAGTAAATGGTCACTCCACCATTGGTCATTAATAAGGACATTCATTTCTTCCCAATGCGCCAACACTAGGTTGGCGTATGAGTTTGCACAGCGTGTGCCCATGGCCACACCCTGTCTTTGCCTATAGTATGTACCATTACACATAAATATATTATTTTCAAGTATGAGCTGTAGAACTTCCAAAATTAACTGGATTGTTCTCCTATCAAACACTTTCTTTACTTTTAGTACTTCCCTGATGGCATTTAAGCCATAGCCTTTACTAATAACAGTAAAAAGGTTATTGACATCGAGTGACCATTAATATAATGGCCACTGTTTTGTTTTCTCCAACCTTTGATAACATTCAAAAAATGTCTTGTGTCTTTTAATTATCGTGGGTAACACTGCATCACTATTTTCAGTTTAGTTTCCACCCATATGGATAAGTGTTCTGTTATCCACCCCCTACCTGAGACTCTCAGTCTCATGGGTGGTGGTATTACATTTTTGTGGATTTTTGGAAGCACTTTAAATATTGGTGTCACAGGATGTTCAATATGAAAAAAGTGTAACAAATCTTGTTCCAACAATCCCTGTCCCTTAAGTTCGTCAAGTTTTTCTCCCACTTTACAAATTATATTTCTCATTATTATAGGAGAAACACTTGAATATGTTTGTGCATCTTTAAGTAAATCATTCAAACTGAGGTATAAGCTGCAGTATTCAAAACAATACCCCACCCTTGTCCGCTGACTTAATTATAATAAGTTCATCTTCTATCAAAGAATTTAGTGCTTCCTTTTCAGAAGCATCCAAGTTATCATATTTACTTTAACATTTGTCAAAATAATTTCTAATTTCAAATTCACATGTCCATAAAAAATTTTGTATTGTTGGGTGTACAAATGTACTTGGATGTTTTAACATTATACGTGCATTCATATTATTGCCATACTGCACCCAAACATATGCAAATCTAAAATAACATCACTTACTTTTGAGCCTCTGCTCAGTATAAAAGACAGTTCTTTCCCCAAAACACGTAACTGTTCTGGGGTTAAAACCACATTACATAAATTAAATACACTATAGTGACCCACGACAGTCAATCCACTATTTTCCATCTCTTCACTTCCCTCTGTTGGGAGCGGCCTGTCTGGTGTTTGTTCTTCTTGTGCACTGATACTGGGAAAGTGGGAAAATTCAATCCCTTTCCCATTTCTGTCGTTAAACGTTTTAGGCCTGGTTACTGCTAAGCTTACTGGCTCCACATCTTGCAACTTATTCACCATGCTTGTTGTTGCTTCAACAGAGGATAAAATCTCTATAGGCATCACATCCGAATTATTAACCTCACTTTGTTGTTCCTGACTTGGAATAGATGTTGACCTTGTCCCTTCCATCATCCGATGGCGCTGAAGATTAACAGTTCTTTCCTGTGGTTCCCTCTGCAAGGTAAAGATTTGTCCCTTAAGAAAATCCTGATAGTCCCTGTGGATTTTCTTGATTTTAGTTGCCTGTAACTTATTTTCACACAGTTTGATGCTGTCAACAGCTTCTGCATATTTATTCAAATGGAACCCAGTGATATACTGTTCCAGTTGCTTTTGTGTTTTCTTTCTGTCACTGCATAGTAACTGCTTAACAAGAGATAAATATTCTATCAATAGCTGCATATAGTGAGAGCTAGCCTCTACATTAATCTGTTGCCAGTGTGCAAGTAAATCAGGAAACATCTCTCCTTCTGCTGGCATACATAGTACCCTCATACCTCTTGGTACTATTTTAAACTGCAAACAAGCCTCCATATGAAACCTCTGCCACTGTAACCATTTCAGTTTCCTTGCCAAGCTATCAAAAAAGCTTAACAAATTTTTAAAGGTTTCATAGTCATTTCTCTCACTCACAGAGCATGAATTAATGGAGGCTCCTTCATTGTTTAAATCAATATTAAGTAAGGGATTCTGACCTGATGCCATATCAGATTTAAACACATCCTTACCTGTGTTCTGTTGCAGTTTGTGAGGATGGTAACCAAGTTTAATATTTTCTGTTCTTTGCTCAGCCATGTGGAAAGAAAAGAGCCCAAGGAACAAAACCGTAAATAAAAATTATCTCCTCCTCTCCTTAAGGATTCACTTGCCAAAAAAACAATGTAAGTCCAAGAAAACAGTCAAGTCCAAACAGGCTTGCAAACTTTTATTCCATAAAAATAGGTAAAATAGTGATAAAACTGTGAGCGCTTTCAGGATAACCCTTCATAACACAATGAAACAGCTTTCATGAATCTATTTAAATACATTTAAAAACACAACCAACAATCATCTCACTGCCCTCCTTTTCCTAAGGGCTGGTCTTAAAGGTACACATGTATTCAGTCCTGGAGGATGGTTTGCTGCTAGCACAGGTTCTAGCAGTATAGCCTAACAATTAACACTTATGGAATCTTAAGCTTGAGTATGGGTGAGTGAATATGACAATTAGTTCCAGTGATGAAGTTAGGAAGTAATTTGAGACAATAGGAATGGAAGCAGAGTTTTAATTAATAAAGATGAAAGGTAGTATTAGGAGTGGAAGTTAAGTTTTGGGAAGTGCAGTTTTGGCATGTGCACTGCCAAAGAGAGGGAAGGTGTTCCCTCAGTGATTTCTTAAAGAGAGTTGCATTGCTGGTAGTCTTGATTGATAAAGGAGGGGTATTCCATAATTTTGCAATAGTAAAGGAATAGAGCATTTGACCAGCTGAGACAGTTGTTTTTTGTTTCCTGCAGAAGTTCTTTTTCGGATCTGAGAGGTCTGTTTGGATGGTAATGGATAAGTACAGATGTTAAGGTGGGGCAGTTTGATGGTTTGAATATGAATTTATGTGCAGTGGTAAGTTATACATATGTAAGACAATGTGGGAGTTCAAACCAGTTTAGTAGGTGTAATGAGGTGCAATGGTCAGATGAATATTTTGTATTGCTTACGAACTTTGCAGTTTTATTGCAGCATGAATCAAGTTTGGATTTCAGAGAGGACTGGATATTTGTAAGAAGAGGTGTGCCATATAGAAGAGATGGTAGTAGAAAGGAAGAGGCTAGAGATAGTTTTGCAAAGTAGGTGAGAAAGTCTTTGTGTCTATATAGGATGCCCAATTTTTGATGTATTTTTTAAATATTAATGTGAATATGCAGATCAAATGCTAGGTTTTCCTCTATAATGACACCTAGTAGTTTTGTATTTGACACAACCTTAATGATAGTGTAATTGTGAGAATGAATGGTAAATTCATCCTTGTGTAGGGAAGTGTTCCTTTTAGGGCTGAATAGCACACGTTTAGTTTTGTTGGGGTTTAAACCAAGATGATTATTGGTCACCCAGATTTTGGTAGAGTTGAGGGCATTTTGGGCTAGTTTTTGAAGTTCAGATATAAAATTGGCAGAACAGATGAAGGAAGGGTCATCTGTGTATTGGATGACAGTGCCTTGGCTAAGTGTGGTATGGAAGTTGTTGATAATATACTGAACAGGAGAGGGCCAATATGGAGCACCTATAGTTGTGTTAAGAAATGGGGAGAAAGAATCTTACCACTTAGTAGATTGTTGCCTATTTGTGAGGTAGTTTGTAAACCAGTTTAAGGTTCGGGGAGAGATGCCTATGTTAGAGAGTTTAGTGAGAAGTAGAGAGTGGGAGACTGTATCGAAGGCCTTGGATAAGTCGAGGAAAAGTTAAGAAACAATTTTTCCAGCATCCTGGGCCTGGTTAATAGTGTCCATGAAGGATATGAGGGTTGTAGTAGTGCTGTGGACAGGGCTAAATCCATGCTGAGTGAGGGAAAGGATATTTTTATGAACCAGATAATTAAGAAATTGAGTATGAATGCATTTTTCCAAGATCTTAGAGATGGGTGAAAGAATAGCAATGGGATGAAAGCTGGAAATGTCTGTGTTGTTACCACCTTTATGAAGATAAATAATATATGCTTTTTTCCAGATTGTAGGTGTGTGGGACACACATATAGATCTATTAAGAAGTATACTTATGGAATAAGCAATAGAATTAGCTGATAGTTGAAGGAATTCTGCAGGTAGGTTGTCTGGGGCATTAATGCAAGGTTTGAATTTAAGGAGCAGCTTTTATGGTGGTGGTGGGTATAGGTGAAAGAGAGAAACTGAGAAGAGGGGAATGAAATACATTGTGAGTGGCTGTATTTAAGGGTGATGTGTTGGATAGTTAAAAGGAGCTGGTGAGATTAGTGATGGAGTTGAAGTACGAGCTGAATAGTGAGGCTATTTCTATGGATGTTTTATCTGTATTTGGTCAAGGGTTGTAATTTGAGCCTGGGTTTAGTAATTAATTGATGGAAGCCCAGAATTGTTTTGAGTTTTGCTTATGGTGGCTTTGGAGACTAAAGTAGTGCTTTTTTTTTATTTTTGATGACTAGATGTTTCACTTGATTATGGAGCAATTTGTATTGTGAGAGGTCAGAAGGTTTTTTTGTTTTTTTGCCATAGTTTCCAGGCTTTATCCTTAGCAGTCATAAGTTGCTTGGTGGATCTAGTGAGCCAACTTGCATGATTTGTTTTTACTCTCTTTTGTCGGAGTGGAGCTAGATTGTTTAGGATCTTGAGAAATGTTGAGTTGAAGAGGTCAACTGCTTCATTGAGGGGGAGGACTTTTAGTTTATCCCAGATGATGCTTTGTAAAGTTTCATTAAAGGTTATTGGGCAGAAGTGGGATACATCTCTAATTTGTTTATAATAGTGTTTACTTAGTGTTGGGGATGTTTTGCGAAGTATAAAGGTGGTTCGATGGTCACTCTTACTATTGGGGAGTGTCCGTGTGGCAGAGATTTTATTTGGGTCAGAGACCATGATCCAGTCTAAGACTGAGACGCTGTCATTGTTTTTGTTGGGTCTTGTTATATTGGCAATTAGCTGGGTCAAATTATATAACATATAACATCAGTGTTTTACCTTCATATGTCACTGGTCAATAAAGTTACATAATGATGACCTTTTCAAATGTATGGATTTCAGCAACACTTTGGATTCTTATAATGATATGGGGTTGGTGAAGAGTCTATGAAAGCTGTTACCCAAAAGTCCACTTAATTTGAACACATCACACTGAATCTATTTTCCATGACTCTAAAGCAATGTTTTTTGTAAGAGGACAGCCCCCTCTGCATTCCCCATGTGGGAGAGACACCCGCACTGCCCCTACTTTATATATACTAATTGTACAATAAATAGCACAGAAGTGGGAAAAGATGCAAGCTCAAGGTTAGCTGAAAGTGGACTTCATTGTAACTTGCAGTAAGTGAACTCACAGAATTAGCAGTAGAACACTTGTCATTTTCTGAGGTCTTTTTGGAATAATTCCTCTTTATTTCATAGAACATATTTTTATAAAAATAAAAATATTTAGCTACATGCTACATTCTAGTCTTACTACTTCTGCAGAGATGCAAATAATGACTGTATTAGTTTGTTCCATGCTATACAATTAAAACAAATCAAGTCACATTGTTCTTTTTCTGGGTTTATTTTCATTTTGTGTACATGCATTGATTCCTACATATATATCATTTTCATACATATTACATATGATGATTACATCCAGCCTGTAAGTTTCAGCTTTTTCTTCTTCTTTCATCTTCTTCCTACTTCTTTGTCATTTTGTTTATATTGTTATCTTTTTATGGCATTTTTTACATTATACTGCTGCTTTTATTGTCTACCACACAAGAAGCTTGCATCTTTCTTAGACAAAATAGTAGTTTGTTAGCAAAGTGAACTGCAGCTATAATTCTAAGATGCTACTGTCTGATCTTTCCATTAATACTGGCACATTTGGTGCTTGCTGAGGGTCTGGGATAAGATAGTTGTAAAAATATATCCAATTTGTTTTCTTTTGTAATACACGTCACATGCAGACCTATCATAGGTTCATGGGTTCATAGGAAGGTACTAGGTTCGCTGCACTTGCAGGCCATTTAAGCCTAGCCAGTTTCCTTTTTTGTGCTCAAATTAACCTGTCCCATTGGGTTAGATATTGGCCTTGCCCATCACATTGTTAATAACTACATATTACCACTAATGAGAATAACTGGGATCATAAAATAGATAATTTGAGGGAACCCATGCATGGGACAAAGCATTGCCTCTGTCCATTAATAGCCCAAGAAGCAAGCCTGGGGTAAATGTTCTGTTTCCTATCCATAGATGTAAGTTGTTCTTGAATATCAACAGAGATGATCTTTGTTTTTTGTGGATGGGGAGTCTGTCCCGTAGCAGTGGTATCCTGTGTAAGAGATACCTGTCCCTCCAAATCATTCTGCTGATGTTGCAGAAGAGGATTAGATTGCTAGACTAACTATGCCTGACGCCATTTCACTTGTTGATGTGCAGTAAATCCATAAGTAGTGGGTCAGAGGATGCCTGTATGCTAGGCACAGGTCACATCCTAGCAGTCTGTAGGATACCAAGTATAGTGACAGAGCTTTGAATCAGTCCATGTAGGTCATGTTGTTTAGGCCTTGTATCCTTTTAGTAAGGTATCTCTGTCTCTTGTTACAGTTGTGATTCCTTTTCCAAACTTTCACTTCTCTGCTAGTCTACTCAGCTCAGCAATATTTTCAGAATTATTTTCAATCTGTTTTTTATTCTTCTTATGAAAGGTAAAGTGCTTTGTGCTACTAATGATTGTATATACATCTAATTCAATAAACTTTCTAAATTTCTTTGAATAATTAATTTTCTAGATTTTTTTTAGTTGGTACTGTCAGTGCTATGCAGCAACCTGAGAGTTTCCAGTGCTATTATCTGTTAGAACAGCACCGGGGGGGGGGGGGGGTTGGGGGTTGGGGGCTCATGCTACATGGCTGGTGGGATGATTATTTACTCTCTCGCTCTCTTTCTCTCTCTCTGTTAGATATATATATATATATATATATATATATATATATATATATCTCAAACAGTGACTGATCTAATACAACTGGTAAATCATCAGCTCAGCCTATCAAAAAGTAAAAAAAAAAAAAAAGTAAAATAAAACTTTTTTTTTTTTTTTTTTTTTTTTGCAGAGGGGCTTTCCCCCATCATGCCTCTCAGCTGTCCATATTTTTGCCTCATATTTTCGGTTTATTCCTCATAAAATTTGTGCTCTTATGGCAAATCATTCATGACTGAAGTCACTAAATGATGACAAACATTCAGGTTTCAGACTGCATATACTGTAGTTGAGAAAATTGTACTAACACAAGTTGTTTCATTCTATTAGCTTTTAAAGTTTATAAGAGCAATATTTAAAATTAGTCCCTATTTTTGGGCCTTTATGCCCCCATTATTTTTTGGTTTGCCCAGATTTTTTGTGTTAAGAGGTTGAGAGGTATGGCTCCCATCACCCACACATCCCTTGCTAATCATATATATATAAAATGCCAGGTTTTTGTGATATAAAAAAATGAGACCACGATAAATCATTTCAAAACTTTTCCCACCTTTAATGTGATCTATAACCTGTACAATTCAATTGAAAAACAAATAAATATGTTAGGGGAAAAAATATAAAAAACAAAAA
This sequence comes from Protopterus annectens, assembly GCF_019279795.1. Classification (NCBI taxonomy): domain Eukaryota; kingdom Metazoa; phylum Chordata; order Ceratodontiformes; family Protopteridae; genus Protopterus; species Protopterus annectens. The sequence goes on along the minus strand of NC_056737.1, from coordinate 556,971,150 downwards.
ATGTACAATACGCTGGTTGCATAATTGTGCACACCCTTAAACTAATACTTTGTTGTGCATGCACACCCTTAAACTAATACTTTGTTGACGTACCTTTTGATTTAATTACAGCATTCAGTCTTCTTGGGTACACACCTGCCATCAATTAAAGAGAACAGTAATGTAGATCGCTGTACAGTGCGGAACGGGAGCGTTACCATTCTCTTCACTGTAGTGCGATCTCAGAGTTAGTATATTTAAGTTACAGAGGATGTGGGAGGCATGTTTTTTTTTTTTTTTAATGTCAAGATTCCACAATCTCGAGGTTCTGAGTTTGAGATCTTGAACTTCGGGATTGTGGACTTTCGAAATTAAGAAGTGGACCTATATATATATATATATATATATATATATATATATATATATATATATATATATATATATATATACTATATATAAAAAAATGTTTTAATTGAAAAGTACACTATTTTTTCTTCATATATTGCTAGTGTTAAAACATCAAAGCACTCATACATACCCTTGCAGTGAAAAATTATGGAAACTTGTATTCTGAGTTTTCTTAGAACTCTCATATTTGCTTTTTTCACCATTTAAGCCCAGTATTTGGACACGGGAAATTTATAAAGGTACCACAATTTGTGCACATTGTGCTAACCTTTTTGAATTCAGAGACACCCCTACCGTGGTGCAGTATGGTGTATTAGCATAAACATGTGAAACACTCTTTAGGGCTGGCTCTGTACCCATTCAATATGTTAATAAAGCTGTACAGGGTGAGAGGCATATGCTAATTAGTTATTTGCTGTCTGCTTCCAGGTAATTATCTACACGTTGAGTGATTCTGGAAATTGTTTGGATGTGTATACCAACACGGTTTGCCCCATCATGTCATTTATTTATTTTATTTTATTTTAGTTATTTATTTATTACAGTTTGATGACCAGGATAGTCCACTGGGCCTGGAAGAGCCCATTTTCACTGGGGCCCCGGGGAGAAAAACTCCACAGGATATAGACAATTTTACAATAGTTATACAAAAGTAAATAAAGTAGTAGAACAGTGAAAAATACAGAGATAATATACAATTTGTTAAAAAAATAATGTAACATTTCTAATCCTAGATAATGATTTACAAAAATGAGATTCATGTAGTCTAAACGTATTAAAAGTACAGACATTTCAGATGAAAAAAACATATTCATAGGTTCATAGGTTCATACTAGGCTATCTGCCCTAGGGCATTTATAAGCCTAGCCAGAGTGTGTTTGGCTTTCGCCACCCATTTTAAATTAATTTTGCTATGCCCTTTTTTGAGGTTAGTATACTGTGCCTCTGACTAAAAGTGACACAGAAGTGATACCACGGTAAACCTACAATCTCCCATCCACTCATCAAGATTCCTCTTGAAGAGAGTCAATGAGGGACTCAGCCTAACCTGGACTGGGATTTTATTCCAGAGTGCAGGGAGCCTCTGGGTTATGAATCTGTCCCTCCAGCATGTCCTATTTATTTCAGTGCTGAGGTTCAAGTCTCTCGAGTGCATAGCTCGATGGGATTTGGATTTTCTGAGGTGCAGCATGTCCATTAATTCCGGGTTGAACATGGCTTTATATGTCAGGCGCAGATCGCCTCTGAGGAGGCGGTATGCCACTGAGTAGAGCTGGAGTTTCTTTAACTGGGCAGCATATGGCATCTGTTTGAGCCCTTTGATCCTCTTGGTGAGGTACTTTTGGGGTCTTTCCAGTTGCTGCAGGTGTCTGGTAAGGTACATCCCAAAAGGGGCATTGTACTCAATTATGGGCCTGATGAGGGATGATTAAAGAGGCACGATGACCTCCCCTGATCGAGATGTGAATCCCTTCATGATTAGGTGGGCTATATAAAATGCTTTTCTAACCACTTTGGCCAGGTGGTTGTCAAATGAGAGATTGGTATCAACTTGGGTCCCCAGATCCCTAATTACTTCTTCTGTACTTAATGGATTACCACCTATGTGGTAATTTGTGGGCACTTTGTTTTTGCCAAATGGGATGACTATACATGTTTTGGCATTTAGCTTGAGGCCATGGCTCTGGCATCAGTTGTCTGTTTCTATGAGGCCCTTTTGGAGGATGGTTGTGTCAGCTGGAGAGTTGATTATGGCGCCCAGTTTGCAGTCATCTGCGAACTTGGTCAGCCACAGTCCTTCCGTGTTGGCCTGTACCTCCGAGAAATATATACCGAACAAGAGAGTTCCCAGGACTGAGCCTTGTGGGATGCCACTTGTAACTGGTTTGGAGTCTGATATGGCTCCAGCAATTCTAACCATGTGGGTTCTGTCCTACAGCCAGTTTGCAACCCATCTAGTGACATAGGGGTTTATATTTAAGCTGGTGAGCTTATCTATAATGCCCGAGTGGGGTATTGTATTGAAGGCTTTTGCAAGGTCCAGGTAGGCTGTGTGGACCACCTTCCCCTCTTCAATGGCCTCGGTGACTGTTTCAAAGAAATCGACCAGGTTTAAGAGGCAGGATCTGCCCTTAACAAAGCCGAACTGGGTAGGATCCAGTGTCTGTAGGTCCCCAATATCTTTATTTATGAGGTCCATGATGATCCTTTCCATAGCTTTGCAGACCAAGCTAGTCAGGCTTATGGGGCGATAGTTTCCAGGATCCGTTGAGGCACCACCTTTGTGGAGAGGGACCACTGTTGCTGTACGCCACTCTTTCGGTACATATCCTGTAGTAAGGCTGAGATTGAACAGTAGTTTTATGTTTGGGTTTAGCTGTTCTTGGAGTTCATGTAGGACGCAGCCCAGGACACCGTCTGGTCCCATTGATGCTGTGTTTTTTGCTTTGGAGAGGGCGGCTCTTACCTGAGCATCTGAGATGTCAGGGGGGCAGCACTCTGCTGGGATAGATATTTGCCATTTTGGTGGGGAGGGGGGGATAAGTTTGCGCTGAACCTGTCAGCTAGGATGTTGGCAATGTCTGTGGGTTTGGTGTATTTTTTGTCATTTTGGACTAATTCTGAGCATATCTGGGAATTCCCACCCAGGTACCTAACATAACTGAAGAAAGCGTTGTGATTATCCTTAGTGTCCTGTGCAATTTTTCTCTCGAAGCTGGCCTTAGACGATTTTATGAGTGCCCGCAGTTTTTTGCTAATACTGATCAGAGATGCCTTCCCTTTTTGGGATTTTGCTCTATCATGTAGTAGCTTCCTCCTTCTATTGTATAGTTTGTTTATGGCTGGGGTCCACCAGACAGGACATCTGCCTTTGGAGGATTGGGTCTTGGTTTTATTTGGGATTGCATGATCCATGCATTCCTGCAGGTGTTCATAGAATGCGTTTATAAAGGATTCTGCAGTCTGGGCCATATTTTTCACAGGCCTGGGGGCTTTGAACGATTCCACCTCGGTTTTGAGGAGTGTGAAATTTGCTTTAGAGAAATTTTTCACTGTGGTTTTCTGGGCATGGGGTGGGGTCGGAATGTGAATATCCAGTGAGATTAGTTTATGGTCTGATCTTACCAGTGTGGGATACACTTCTGGTCTGGAGCATAGAGTCCCCATGTTGGTGATGATCAGGTCCAGTATGTTTTCCCCTCTTGTGGGAGTGGTAACGAGTTGTTCTATAGCATTTGAGTTTATAAATTCTAGGAACCTTTGGGCTAGGGTGTTGGAGCTAGAGTAATGCTCCCAGTCTATGTTTGGGTAGTTGAAGTCACCCAATATAATAGTATTTGGAGAGACCTTCATATTTTCCAGTGTTCTCAGGAAGGCCGAGTGGGGTTCCTGGGTTTGGGAGGGTGGTCTGTAGCAGGCTATAAACTGGAAGGCAGTTTTACCCACTGTTAGTTGCACATGGATAGTCTCTGATGCTTCGTGCTGTGCCACCAACCTGGAGGTGTGGGTATCTTTGACGAATATTGATACTCCCCCTCCTTTTCTGGTTTGGTCCAAGTTTTGGGGCCGAAAAGCATGGTATAAGGTATAAACTGGTAGTGCTGGAGTGTTCTCGGGAGCCTTGAACCAAGTTTCTGTTACTGCACAGATATCGATGTTCTCCATGCTAAGGAGAGTTTCGAGTGCATGCATCTTGAAGTTTAGACTTCTGGCGTTGAGTAGCATTACTCTTAGTTTCTTATCCCTTGTGATACCTATGGAGGTGGGTTTGTCTTTTGAGCCTTGCCTGAAAAAGGCACTATGGGGGTAGCAAGAGCCTTTGCCAATATCCAAAAACCCAGGGGTGACAGGTGCAAGCCGTCCCTAGCGAAGCATCGTGGCTTGTCGAGCATGTCATCCCAGGCTGACAGGCATTGGATCCCCTTTGAATGACACCAATACTTAAGCCAGTTGTTGAAATTGATCATCTTGTCTTCATATTGTGGCATCACTCTTGGTGAAGGTAAGATGCTACTCAAGGTCAGGGTCATACCGGCCTAGGCTACATGCTCAGAGAGCTCCTGTATGTCTCTTTTCATGTAGTCCAGGGAGGTATGTCACAGGTCATTCACACCAGCATGGACAATGACTGAGTCATATTTGTACTTGCCTTGGAGTGACCTGAGTGCTTGTGTTATGTGGCGGATCCTAGCACCCGACAGGCAGCTCACCGTGACCTTCTCCTTGTTCAGCCTGGTGAGCGGGACGTCAGTGTGCCTGACGATAGAGTCACCTATTACAAGTGTATCAGGTGTGTTGTTTAGCCTTAAGGGCTGTGACTGTTTGGCACACTGGCTTTGTGAGCTATGTGTTGCATGTGTTTTGTTTTGGGGTAGCGGTTGCTTGGGTGTCTGCTTTGGAGGTCTCTGCTGCTTAGGCAGATTTTTATTTAGAGCCTCCGAGTATGTTTTTGTGTGTTTATGTGTTTGGTTTGCTGTCGTGGTAGGTCTATGTGAGACTGGAATTGTAGTGAGTGTGGTTTCCTTCTCCTCCTGACTGGTTACACCAGTACTGAGTTGAGAGAGCTTAGCCTCCAGTTTGGCTATATGGTTGCATCTCTCATGTGTTGGAATTTGTTGGGAGGAGGAGAGGGCTGTCTGTGTACATGAAGCAGTTGTAACATTGCCTCAAGATTCCCAGATTCACCAGCTGGACCGGAGAGGAGATTGACAGCTGACCTTTGGACATGCTAGAATAGTATTGGAAATTCCTTTATAATTGAAAAAAGGGCCAATGGGGAATAAGGTACTCAAGGGGAGTTTGTGAGGGTGTAATGCTTTTAATTTTTTAGTGCTGACTTATATAATTGCTTTAGTGAGCAAGTGCCAGGTAACTTAAATGCAATGTGTTACCGGTAACTTAAATGCAAAAATGACAAACAGTAACTTTCTTTCAAGTGAAACAAGGAAATAAGTACAGTAAGCAATGCAGATATCACTAAGGATCCACAGAAGCGCTGAAAAGCCGCGTTGTAGGTGGAATTAGCGTTTCAGGGAAATAACAAGCAAACAAACAACAAGCATACAAACAAAGCTAGATTCAGCAGGCCTGGATCTGGTCTATGCTACAGCAAACAAGGTGTACCAATTTCAGTAAGAAACAGTTCAAATATGCAGGTACTATAAGCCTTTAACCAGAAATTCCCAGCTCAGAAGGGCAGAGTCCAGCCTCTCCTCCCACAAGAGTGCAGACCACGAACCTTCTTAATGTGAAATAACTGGCCTGAAGCCCAAGTGCTTAAACCAGAACTAATACACTTTTAGAATAACAGACACTGAGCCCTCAATCAGCAGTTCCCAACTTAGAAGGATGTAAGCTACCTGTCCTGCTACCACAGTGCAGGCCACAAACCTTCCTAATGTAAAACAACTGGTCTGAAGCCCAAGTGCTTAATCCAATAGACTTAGAATGATAGCTACACTTTAATCAAGTTTCTACTAAGCAGTAATAAATACAATTGAATACTTTAAAGAATGCCTGTATGTATGAATGTAAGTAAAACATTTACGTACAGATAAAAAAACAAGCTTTTTTTGTATTTTGGAAGTTAGAAATATGAGGAGAGGGCAGAGAGAAGAAGGTGAGGTGGGAGAGGGAAAAGGTGGTATATAATGGAAAAAGGGAGTGGGTTGGGGGAAGTTTATGAGGTATAGGTAGGATACGAAGTAGAGGCAAAGGGTAAGAGAGCACAGTGATAGAAGGTTGAGGTATATAGTGCATGGGAGACGGTGTTAAAGAGTTTATGTGGTAGGGGTACAGGAACATTCCCACTTTGAAAGGAGGTGAGATTGGAGAAGAGTTTTGAAGTTTGAGTGGTGCTGAGTATTTTGAAGGGTGGTAGGGAGAGAATTCCAGAGTTTAGTTAGGGAGCAGGATAATAGTAGGTGACCAGGGGGTCAACAAGGCGTATATATGCTTAGAAGATTGTGGTTTTCTGATTAGAGAGCGAATGGGAATGTAGGGGGTTAAAGAGGTGGACAGAGAAGGACAACTAGAAGGTTTGAATATGAGCTTGTGATCAGTAGCAGTGTCGTGGCAGTGAATATGGCCAAAAAGCCATGTTCGTCTACTGGCATTTAACATAGAAAAGGAATTGAGACTAAGAGAAACCACTAGATCTCAGCAAAACTGAAACTCTGCCATAACAGCACCAAGAGCTGTAAAATGTTTGATTTGTGGAGGCAGCACTAGCCAGCAGGGAAACTACAATTGTACCATAATGGCACGAAAAGCTGTATGAGGATTAGGTAGTGGGGGGCACTAGCCGACATGGATGCTAAACGTATGAATGGCAGTTGCACTAGTGTGGAGATCAGGGGTTGGAAAGAAACGCTAGTCACCTGGGATACTGTTATAACAGCACTTACACTAGTACAGGATTGTGGAAGGGGGAACAATTGCCAGCATGGAGTACTGTAAAACTCCTATGTCTTAATGGCACATACACTAGTATGGCGATTAGGGAGACAATTCAGCAACAGGGACTGTGGTGTGTGTGCATGTGTGAGTACATTTGTATTTGAATGTGTATTTGTGTGTGTGTGGGAGAATGTCTAAGGGTGGATGCCTATGGATATACAGTGTGGCTATAACAGTTAACTACCACAACTTGCAGATCAGCAATGATCTCCATGACATGGTGTGGTAGTAACTGCGATTTAGAAATATTCAAATTAGCTGATAATGAGGTCTTCCCTCATTGCAGCTAACATCACAAAATATTGTATTATGAGAGCAGGGCCTTTTTAGGACAAGCCATACAGCTCACACTAGGTACTTTAATGACTCCTCAGGATAATCTTTTTTAGTGAATTAGTAAGTAAGTTGATTAAATTTCCTGACACCTCCGAATGCAATTTTATGGTAAAAGAAGTGGCACTTGTATGAGGGTGTATGGGCTGATAGAGAAGCAGCCATTTTAAAAATATGCCTCCGGAAGGTTCAGATGAATTTAAGTGTCCTACTTTTACTGAAACCTTTGGGAGGAGGTGAGAAGAATATTGAGAACAGACTGTATAATGTGAAGTGAATGAATTCAATATGTAATATAATTTGTAAAGCACAGGAAAGAGAATAGACTGTTCTGTTATTATTTATTACTGCTGCCTATGGGTATTATTGTTTGTTTGTTTGTTTATCTGCTGCATATGACAAAGCCAAGCTTTTTTTTGAACTGGCACTAATGTCAAGCAAGTCTGCAGTAACATCAAAAGCCATAAATCATAAATTTAGATTTATGTTGATGATTATAGGTTTTAAATAATGTTCCTTCCAAATGTAATCGCATCTTATGTCAAAAATATTCGGTAAATGTGTTGATTTTCAAGATGTTGAACACTAGTTGCAACCCTGATACATTTTTAAGTTTAGCAGTTATGTCAACAACAGAAAGATGTCAGATATTGCTCTTGGTGTAGTAAATGACTGTTGATGCTTAAATGGTCTGCTCTGCACATAATGCTATGTTCTGATGAAAACAGAAATGGGTTTAGCAATTATTTGGAAGTATAGGGAAAGAGAAGCTGATGTTATTCTGCAGATTGTCTGAGATGTAAGCACTGTAGCAAATCATTGGAACTGTACAGAAATGCTTAGGTTATTGTTTTTACTACAACAAGCTTCACTTTAATCCATGCAAAGTGATGAGTATGGTCTTCCTTGCAAAGGTAAAAAACAGAAGGTATGGCTACAGAATTAGTTTAGCTTTAGCTCTTGGCCATCCATTTGATGATGAGTAGAGGCAAACCCATTTGAAAGCTGATGGAGGACAGCAGGCTAAAGGTAAGGGCATAGACAGGCATACAGTTGGAACTCTACTGAAGACATCTTTTTGAGCATCATTTGGAAATATTGTGGCTTTTCAGGGCATAATAAATCTACAGTTGTCTAAATTAAAGAGCAAATAAATAGCTTGCTCACAGAGAGGTTGTTAATCTAAAAGCAATATCTTTAGTAATTTTTTAAAGAACATCTTAAAATTATGTATGCATTTGTTAAGTACTTGGGGACTTTTTTTGAAAGGTCTTCATTTTTTTTGTATTCCATATGGGTTGTGGGGAAGCCATAAGAGTGTTGGAGTACAAAATGGAATTCTTTGGCTGCACCCAAACTGGGTGACCTAATATATAGCATGGTTCCTCAGCAATAAATACTGCTTGGGTATTCCCATTTATTTCTTGTAAGTAAAATACTCCTACCACCCATCACATAATTATTTTCCATATATCATCCCACCCAATTTCCTCATTATTTGTTAGGAGAGTGTACTGTAACCTTAAAATATCAAAAAGCAAAAGTGTTAAAGTTTGTGTGAATGGTATCAGACAGTGTGTTGGACTTGCTTGTCTTAACTTACACATTCACTGTATAAATGAAAGATGGAATATATTTCAGTGTGTTTGTCTAACCATGATTACACACTCACTATTATTTTATTTACATATAGGTTCATAGGTAGGTACTAGGCTATTGACCCCAGGGCCTATATAAGCCTAGCCAAAAATGTACCCTGGCTTTTGCCACCCAAGAAAATTATTTTCCTGTGCCCCTGTCAAGCAGAGCCACAGAAGTGATCCCTGGGGTGAATTTCCTATTTCCCATCCAATCATCAAGATTTTTCTTGAAGAGTGCTAATGAGGAGCTCTGTTTAACATAGATAGGTAGTCTGTTCCAGAGTATGGGAAGTCTCTGGGACAGGAATCTATCTCTCCAGCATGTTCTGTTTATTGTGGTGACAAGGTTTAGGTCCCTAGAGCATGTAGCTCGGAGGGATTGGGATTTCTTTAAGTGGAGCATGTCCAACAGCTCTGGGTTTGACATAGCTTTGTATGTTAGGCAGAGATCGCCTCTGAGTAGGCGATATGTGATGGAGTAAAGCTGGAGTTTTTTGAAATGGTCTACGTAGGGCATCTGTTTGAGGCCAGTAATCCTCTTTGTGAGGTATTTCTGTGGCCTTTCCAGTTGTTGTAGATGTCTTATGAGGTACATACCAAAAGCGGTGTTGTACTCTATAGTGGGTCTAATGAGTGATGAGTAGAGGGGAACAATGGCCTCTTTTTTTCTGGATGAGAAACCTTTTTTGATGAGGTGAGCCACGTAGAAGGATTTCCTGACCACTGTGGCGATGTGATTATCAAAGGAGAGACTACTGTCCACCTGTGTCCCAAGGTCTCTTATCACATTTTCGGCATTAAGTAGACTACCAGCTATGTGGTAGTTCATTACCAAAGGGGATGACAATACACTTTTTGGCATTGAGCTTCAGGCCATGGCTTTGACAACTGGCATCTGTCTCAGTGCGGCCCTTTGGTAGCATGTCCACATCGTTAGGAGTTTCGATTATGGCTCCTAGTTTGCAGTCATCTGCAAACGTTGTTAGCCAAAGACCTTCTGTGTTAGCCTGCACTTCAGAGAAGTAGATAACAAAAAGGAGAGGGCCCAGGATTGAACCCTGTGGTACTCCACTTGTCACTGGTCTGAAGTCGGATTTGGAGTCTGCTACTTTCACAGTGTGGGTTCTGTCCATGAGCCAGTCGGATACTCACCTTGTGACATAGGGAGTTATACCTAGTTTAGTGAGCTTATCAATAATTCCAGAGTGGGGGATGGTGTCAAAAGCCTTGGTGAGATCTAGATAAGCTGTGTGAACCACCTTACCCTCATCTATGGCTTTGGTGACTGCTTCAAAGAAGTCAGTCAGGTTTAGGAGACATGATCTGCCTTTTACAAATCTGAATTGGGTAGGAGATTACCAATGTCTTTGTTTATGAGTTCCATGATGCTACATTCCATGGCCTTGCAGACCAGGCTCATCAGGCTAATGGGGCGGTAGGTCCTGGGGTCCATCATGGCTCCTCCTTTTTGGAGTGGGATAACTATCACGCTGCGCCATTCAGTAGGCACAAAGTCTGAGGTGAGGCTATGTTTGAACATGGTACTTAGGTAGGGTGCCAGTTCATTCTGTAGTTCGTATAGAACGCAGCCTGGGATATTGTCAGGTCCCATGGATGCTGTGTTCTTGGCTTTGGAGAGTGTGTTTTTTACCTGTGCAGCCGTGATTACAGGAACTTTACATTCTTCCAATATAAAGATGGGCCCTCTAGGGGGTGAGAGGGGGGTAAAGTTAGCACTGAACCTATCTGCCAAGATGTTGGCAATATAAGTTGGTTCTGTATGTTTTGTGCCATTGTGCTGTAACTCAGAGCAGATCTGAGTGTTGCCATTGAGATTTTTGACATAGCTATAGAATGCTTTGTGGTTGTCTTTCGAGTCAGTGGCAATTTTGTTTTCATAACTAGCTTTGGAGGATTTTATGAGGGATCTCAGCTTTGTACTGAGGTTGACCAGGGAGATCCTCCAGTCATGGGATTTTACTCTTTTTTGCAACAGTTTCTTTCTTCTGTTGTAGAGTTTGTTTATGGCGGAGGACCACCAGATTGGCTTCCTTTTTTTGGAGGATAGCATCTTGGTTCTATTAGGGATAGCATGATCCATGCACTTGTGTAAGTGCTTATAAAATACATTTGTGTAGGATTCAGCAGTCGTACCTCTATTGTCCATCTGCTTGGGTGTCATGAAGTTTGCCACTTCTGTCTTAAGAAGTGTGAAGTTGTCTTTGGAGAAGTTTTTTTATGGTGGTTTCCCTAACTGGGGGTGGGGGTGGGATGTGGATGTCTACGGTGATTAGCTTGTGGTCGGATCTGACCAACGAGGAATTGACCTCTGGTGTGTAACAGCAGTTGCCCATGTTGGTAATGACCAGGTCTAGGATATTGCTGCCCCTGGTGGCGGTGTGAATATTGTTACGTAACACAGCAAGAACATGATGTTTAGTGTATAGTAAATACTGCTCCCTTCTGTATAACTTTACATTAGTTAGTCATCTTTAATGTGCATCCATTTTATCTAGAAGGATAGGTTAAGTATTTTGTAGCTGAAGTTCAGTCCAGCATTACATTTCACAATGCTTTCTAGTAGGTTTGTGTACTATCCCACTTATCATGTTAGAACAATTAAATATTATACAACAATAGGGTCATCAGGAGCACAATATGGACAATGTTCACTGAAAATACATTACTGAATGAAATGAACATAAATATAAGCACATTTGCACTATTTTACTACTTTTCTGCATGGTTTTGCCTTAACCATCCTAGGGTAGATTCAGAATCAGATGAATTATTCTAACTCTACATTCCCATAGTACTCAGTACTTACCTTGAGTTTGTGTATAATAGCAAAATGCTAGGGGATACTTTGCAACTGATGATTTTATTTAAATATGAAGGGTGTTTTGTGAATGACAGTATATTTAAACTTCTGCTGTATAGCTGGAAATTAACGATGCAGTCAATTTTAATTAGGAGCAATACATTTCCAGTGCTGTGCTCAGCCTTCACTTTATTGAGAAACAAGGGAGTTACTAAGATATACCTGTACATTTTCCTACAACTGGAATTTTATGTGATATTTCAGATAGTCTTTCTGTGGCACACCTGTGAATTTTCCTTAGAAGAGTACCTCGAAAAATTTCGTTACAAATATATTTATAGTTTGGAAAGCTGTATGTGTTTTCGTGTTTGTAAGAATCTGTAATGCGATGATGAATGGATAGTGACTGACACAGTAGCTTAGGTAATCTGCCCAGTATCTCCAAAACTGCTCTTAGATTGATGCTTGGCTCTTTATTCTATGCAGGTGATCAATCTTGTGCAAGTATTTTTCTTTAGCAGCATTCATGATTCTTTCCTTAAGAGTCCTTTACAGTTGTGAGTTTTCAGCAGAGTATGTGAGTCTTTTTGTCAGACTGTACATAATATGTGACGGGACTTTGCCTTTATCTCCTCTATTGTGGAACTGTGAATTTGGTATGTAAATCTAGTGATAGTGTAGAGAGTGCAGGGGGTTGACCTCCTGCAAAAAACACTGTTTTTTTTATTAATTGCTTTGGTACTATGATATAAGTTTCATTATATTTATATTGTAAAGTCAAATTTGTTTATATGATGCTCCAGTATTTAAATTGTTATGATGAGTTCAACCCTAGTGCAGTTAGACCCGTGCATTCAGCCACCTAGCGCCACTTTAAAGTGATCAGGCTTCATGGAACACCACTGACAAACTTTATAATGTGAAATGTCACTTGCTCAGTAGTGTAGCTCCAGTCTCTTGATATGAGTTGTCTGCTTTTTGGTAACATAAAACACTTTAATATATTCAACATACTCAGACATTTTGAAACTACATCCGCATTGTGCCATTTCACTATTGATTATTTTCTGCAGCATTCAGATCATTCAAGCATTGTTATTTTATCAGTTTTGAAATAGTTATTTGTATTAATCCTTATTGTATTTTTAAGCAAGTAGCAATCATTTAAAATATTTTTTGTACAGCATATTCCCTTAACTTTGTGAACATTTCTGTGTTTACATTCATAAAACTTCTACCATCTGTCTTCTTTTTGAAACACAGATTGAACTTTTTATTTAAAGAGCCACATTTCACTCAGAGTGCTTTTACAAAAAACTGCAATCAATAACATGAAGAAATTATATTTTATTTTTATTTCATTCACTAGTTGTTCACTGTTCAGCCTGAACAGTTGTTTCAACATGCATTCATTAAACCAATCTCTTTTTGAGTACAGTAGTTACTGTATATTACCATTAATTTTCTTGCTTAATGCTATGAAAATTATTTACTACCTGTTTATATTTATTGCATATAAATTCATTGAGCATTAATAATTCTCTTTTTAATTTGTAATTCTGCAGTTATTGCTGTAAAAAATGTATACATATGTCTGAAAATTGCATTATGGGCGCCTAAAATTTATTTTCCTTTGCCCAAAATCACACTGTTCTTTTCCAAAAGTCATTTTTGTTTTCCACAGCCACTTTCAGCCTTTGAACATATTCTTGTCAATATTTTTTTTCATAGAGCAACCTAGTATGCAATCATGATAAGCAGACGTATTTTTCTTGCTTGTTGCCATAGGCTGTCTTTTCCTTATTTGTCTCTAACTTCTGCTGTTTCTGAAATGCAGATGACTCTAGTACATATGATTTTGCCTCAACATCTCTTGCAAAATTCTTGCCTCTATATGTTTTACTGTAAAAGAAAGTAGGCAAAGGACAAAGTTGTATCTTATAGTCAGAGGTACTCCAACTCAGCTAGCATGCCCTCATGGTATCCACCTACTTCAAAGTATGCACCGAGTTCTCCATTTCCATAAGACAGAAAAACAATGCCATGAAACCCTGATAGCAAATGTACAAGAAGAGGAAGAAATTCTTAGCCTGAATGTGCAAACTTCAGAGATCTAAATTTCTACTGAAATATAAATAGGACCAGCTACTGAGATAGATATCTCTTCTACAGAATCCTACTTTTATGGAAAAGACTTTCCTTTGATGTAAAACAAACTAGCTCCTTGACCATCTTTAAGCATTACCTGGAAAAATGGATGTGCAGTCATTAATATACCTTGCATTGGGCTTCTCAGGACCTAAGTGAAAGGGGATGGGGTTAGGTATTAAATACACCCTGGTTCTGCCTCTCAAGCCCTTATTGAAAAAGGTTGTAACTGGGTAGTAATTATTAATGTCTGTGGGAATACACAGTATGGTATATTGTGACTAGGCTGCAGATGTTTCTCTGGAACATGCAGGCTTGAATATGCTTGAATTAGTTCATAATGAATAGACATTTTTGTTCATAAGCCTGAGATGACCATAGGCCATAACAGAGTTTTACTTTTGTTCACAAGCCAAAAGATGACCATAGTCTGTGTGTGTGTGTGTGTGTGTGTGTGTGTGTGTGTGTGTGTGTGTGTGTGTGTGTGTGTGTGTGTGTGTGTGTGTACACACAGGCTATCATCAGCCCAAGCAGGATATATATTAGAAATATTTCTTTATTTTGTGTGTTTTAATTCAAAAACATATTTTAGATGACTGTAAGAATGCCAGTTGTTGCAGATCAGCACAGCAAGGTGTATGTGTAAACCAAACTTGATGAGAGCAGTTTGCATATACCAACCTTTACTGGTTTATTTTACTTATAGTTTAGCAGTTTCAAATTTAAATAAAACAAAAAATAACCAGTAGTTGTTTGATGTCATTGGGGGAGGTTTTTTAGCCCTTTGACCCTTTGATGATTGTTTTTTGTTTTATTTAAATTTGAAACTGCTTTTATATGTTTGTACTCTGTTTGGATCTGAAGAAGCGTTGCATAACATGAAAGCGCTTATCCTGGATTTATTAAATATACATTTTTTTTACTTTTTATGTGGTTGTGGTAGCCTTGCTGTTCTTTTTTTTTTTTTTTTTATACAGTGTGTCCAGCATAGGCTTTTACATGTTTTGGAGCCTTTTTCGCTATTTACATTGCAAAATGTAAATCATATATACTAACCTTGAGTAATTATTGCAATGCAGAAAATACTCGAGCCAGCTCTTATGTCTTCATCTGATTTAAGGAGCAGAATATCTCTTCCCGTGGATCCTGGCTTGAGATCATAAAGCAATTAATGACTTCTCATGGAAGGAAGACACTGTTTTCACCCAGATTTTGCATAACATAATCAGTGTCACTTTTGTCTATAGTGATTTGCAGAAGTTCCCAGGTAATAACATGGGCAACAAAAATGATTACTTAGTTCTGTAACTGGCCATAAAAGATAAACAGTGATGAAAGAGCAAATTATAAACATTGTTCATGAGAAGAATCAGTGCAAGAATATTTCTTTTCCTACAGACTTGTGGGTCTGCCTGTTAATAATACATAAAATAGTTTGTATGAATGTTCATCAATCTGGTCATAGTGCCGCTGTTAGAGCTGTTATAAAAACTTAATGGGGATTTAAAGCTAAGAAAACAACAGTGTTGAAAATGTTGCATCTCCTTTATATAAGGGGCTGATGACTGCTGGTGACTGGAAGAGACTATAATTAATGCACTCTGCAGAAACAAATGGCAGTGGAAGCCATGCCAAGGTTTCTCTGCAGACAGATCCATTGAACTGCATGAGTGAAGGTGAAGTGAAGGTTGTTATAACTCAGTCTGACAATGCGTATCCCGTTCACTTCAAGATTTTGCATAATGGCCGCAGAGATTTAGGAGAACTGGTTTAAATATCAGGGTATCTTTAAAACCTGTTTTAAAGTCACGCCCACTACAACATTGAGTTGGGGGCTTGGCAGTTTAAGATGTTTTTATTGGTGCATATAGAGGCGACATAATCACTGAAAAGATGCTGTTTACATTGTCATGTGATTTGAATGTCTGCATTTGATTGGGTTGCCTTGTATTTAAAAGTTTGCCTGCTTTGTTACTTTTACTATGGTCTGATGAAGCAGTATTGTACACTCTGAAAGCACTTATCAGTTCTTTATTAAAGTTAGTTGCTTGGATGCTGTGGCAGCCTGGAGTTTCCTTTGCTTTGTATCTTGTGTTTTTTTTACTCTGCGCTCTTACTCAGCAGTTGGGATTTTGGTTTTTGATCAATAGAATACAATAGATTGTATGTGTTGGTAACACTTGTTTTTGAATCAATGCTTGCTGGTAATGTTATGAGATGACAGTATCTTTAAGAGGGAATGCTGGAATCAGGACTCTGGCTTGCTGAGGTGGTCCAAGGAATGTTAAAGTCTCCTACAAGTATAGTTTCACCAGAGCAGTTATCATGGAAACAGTTTAAAGCTTATAGGAGTAAGGCATTTGCATAATTGAGTAGTGGGTTGCAACTGCTTCTAATTCGGTAAAGGAATAATTAATAAGACTTATTCAAAGTTGAGAGTGCTGTCAGGTTGAATGGAAATAGGTCAAAGTCAAGGAAGATTTTAACTATAATGAGCACCCCACTAGCTTTCTTGTGTGATAAATATTTTCTGTAGATGGTGAATTTAAGGATTTTGAGTTCTGAAAAATGTTTATGTATATGTACATGCATATATATGTGGTTTTACCCAATGATATTGTTAGGACATGTTGAGAGCATTGTCATACTTATGCTTAAAGCTGCAAAGCTTGTTACATAAACCTCTAGTATTAATGTGCATAATCTTTATTCAGTTATATTTTCTGAGTAAATTATGATATTGACCTGGATTAGTTAGTAGTAGGTGGGTTGTCGGAGGTCAAAGTTTGACTGTATAGTGCCTGTTCAAAGTAATACAGTTAATGATAAATTAGTATGTGTCATGTCTAGTTATTGATTGCAGTTTGTGTTGACAGTATGTGGAAAAGGTTTGTCAGTTCTTGCTATTTAGTAATAGTTAAGTATTGCAGAGGATTTAGGTAAAAACTGATTGGTAATATTAATTTGTATAACACATACACATATTGTTCTTCTGTCTACTTTTGTATCATTTATTTTACCTGCTATCTCTCAGCAGTAGACAAGCTGAAGTATGTCTCAGTGTATTGATGAGAAAGAGCACTGATTGATCTGCAATTACAGACTCACATATAAACAGCTTCCTGATCAAGTTAAGAATGTACCAATTTATAGAATTTATCCATTTCTTGGAACAAAACTATGTGTTGGTGATCAGACACTAGAAGAAGTATAAGCAGTCGGCTGTGCAATATATAGATGCATTTTATTGATCATGCTGCTAAGGCTAATTTGTGGTCAGCCTCATAAAAAGAATTTCCTCTCTTTTAATATTTTTTTTCAACATTGTTTGTTATTATGTTATTAATGAGTTCTGGATACATGCAAACCCCGTGGTCTTGCAATTTGGAATATATTATATATTTCTACTTTCCTAAGTTAGCTTTGGTTAAAACAAGAATTTTATTATCTGATAAACTATTAGTAGAATACTGCATATGAATCAAATATAAATATTCACTGAAATATCAAATTGTTTTATAGAAACAACATTGCTGTCAAACAGCTCGTCTATAGTCTGGTGAAATACTGCAACATATTTACCCTATTAAATGTACTCAGTTGATCTTGTATTGTAGCCATTTTTCACATTTTTAATCAAAAACACTCCATTCATATGATGAATCAGCTCATTAATTGTATAATATCAGCACAATTTGACAAGGTTGTGTTGTACATTTTATGTTTATTATATCAGAATTCACTGACTGCAAACCATTTCTGTGATTTGTTGAGCAGGATATTTGAGTATGCAGTTCATTACTGATGCATTGGAACAATTTCTGCACATGATATAATGTTTGTTTAGTCTTGTATTAATCTGTTAAATATAGCAATGAAACATTGGCTTTGCCAGGATATCAGCCCTAACTATGAATGCCCTTGTCATATTACATTTATTTGCTAGGTAACCTTCCATTAGACCAAAAGTACTATCAAAATACAAACAGGCACAGAAATGCAGATTTATGAGAAGTAAATTAATTAAAAAATACCATAATCAGTAAAATGAAATAGTTAAATGAGCATTACAATAAACAACAAAACAATGATTCCAACTGCTTCAGAAAAGTGTTCAGAAAAATTAGATTTTGAATATGCAGACATAAAGGAAAATTATCTGTACTTGTCTAACATCTGGTTTACATGTGAAAATGCACATTGATTGCTCCAAATTTTGTCGAGAAATCAATATACCTGAACAAGTTTTCAAGAGAAAATATTTATTTTTCTGTTCTTTTTACTACAAGTTCATCACTGCTGATAATGCCTAAACTTTATGAAGTACTGCAGTATCTGAGCTGATTTTATTTAGAAGTGGTTAAGTTTAATGAAGGATACATTCACACCTCCTGCTGAAAAAAATGAATATCAAAAACTAATGTTTTTTGCTAACACACGTTTTTTTGTTCACTGCATTCTGACATTTATGATTTTCTGCCCTACCTTATAAAAAGACTGATATTCATTGTTTTCTTTATCACAGGATGATAAAAATCATTTCTTAGGCTTTCAAACTGATGTTGATAAACAGAGAACACTTGCTATCTTAAAATGAAGCACTAAGAATTTGATCGTTTGTCACTGTTTATACAGAGTGTGAGGTCAAAGAATGTGCAGTTTTCTGTATGAAAGTTCATGTGTTATTGATACAGTATGTAGCACATAACTGGTTTTGACATTTTGAATCTTTATTTTCGAAGGCAGTCATAGGAAAATGGGCATTCATAAATTGTGGTCAGAATGACGTTTATGCTGCTTTAGTTGGGTAGGCTATATTTTTTGCATTAGGTATAACAGTCTTTGGAGGAGGTTTAATGTGGAAGACTGTTTTTTTTCTGTAAAGCTAAGCAATATTTCATTTTAATTGCAAACAGGTTTATATTTGGACTTGTAGCACCTGTATTTTTAAGGAACTAAACTGGACTTCTGTGTAAAATTTACATTAATATAGCTACAGTCTTCATGAACAGAAGATAAGAATTATGCAGAATACTTATCATTATGGCCTTTTGCATTCAGAAATGTATAAGCCATTCAATCAGAGCTTGAAACTGTCAAAATAAAAAGAAAGTAAAGTTTTTAAAAAATATGTATTTGCTTGAATTATTGTCATTTTTTGGTGAATGTCTATGTGTTAGGCATAGTTTAACAGATTATTAGAATTTGTGGATGGTTCCAAACATTGACATGGACTAAGTGGTTATCTTGTAAATGTATCTGTAGTACACATAGAACTGAAAGAAGTTCTGCCATGTTTTTCTATGACCTACCCTAGGATTTAGAATGATTATCAGTCAGCAGTGACCGGGCAATAAGGGACAGCCATTTCAGATATATGGTATTGCCCCACAGAGAAAAACCTCTTCAGTAGTTTATCACTATGTCTCTGAATCAAACACTGTTCTGTCAGACTTTAACAAAGTCGCATTCCTTCTACCACTCCATTCCTCATAGTTGTACTGGCCCCTTCCAACATATGCATGTAGACACACACAAGCACACACACACACACACACACACACACACACACACACACACACACACACACACACATGCGCGCACGCGCGCACACACTCTCACTCACTCTCACATGGAAACATACACATATCCAAGAAATAAGTGCAACCTGCTACATATGCAAATAGTCTTACAACCACGCACTCACACAAACACATGCATGTTCACCACACACACACACACACACACACACACACACACACACACACACACACACACACACACACACACACGCACACACACACACACACACACACACACACACACACGCACACGCACACACGCACAAACGCACGCATGCACACACACACACACACGCACGCATGCACGTGCACACACACACACACACACACACACACACACACACACACACACACACACTTTCACAGTACCGATCCTCAATCACCCTATAAGTGAATTGGAATGCAAATACTATTAAAAGACAGGATGCCCTATTTCCTTCTCATAACCAAAGTAATGTGTTAGTGGAGCTCTGATAATGTTTCTGTGCTAGGAAATGAAAGCGCTTAGTCGTTTGTTTTTTCTTTGAAATTACTGTCTAATGGAAATAAATAGTTTTTATTGCATTAGAGGTGGCCTTTATTGAGCTGGAAAACTACTGGAGTATTTGTGGTTATTAGTGGAACAATTCTCAGAATCACTCTACCCTATTCTAATACCAGCACCATTTCCAGGGGAGAGCACATGGCTACCAATCACAGCCATGTATCAGGCAACCACATTTGCATATGTCTTCAACAGCAAGTCCACTGATCACAATATAACTGGTGACTGTGTACACTGTAGTGGAAGAGCAGTCCATGAATCTGTTGGGCATACCACACAGAGGAAACCTACCCTGTTGTAGAAGGAAGTAGTAGTCCATAAAGCCACAAAACTTAACAAGCCATAAAGGAGCCATGACAATGAAACAGCAGACTATTAAGGATAAAGAAGAAATTATGTATTGTTACTGTTATGCAAGAAGCCCAGAATTTCCAGATAGAAGATACAGCATGAACACAGGAAAGGCAGGTCAATGAGCCACTCGTGGAAGGGAAGACTCCAATAGAAGTTTTCAACAGCAGACAAGGTAATCACATGAAGCAGAGCTCAGATGAACTAGTTTTTAATTTGTCTTCTGTTACACTAACACCCGAACAGTTGAGACTTTCAGGGAAATGACTCTCATTTGTACCAGCACAGAAAACAAGTATAGAGGATGTTTATATGAACTTAAAGATGTACATAAGGAATGTTGCTTTATGTTTACAGTTTACCTCTGAAACTGAATACATTGAGCCTTTTAGGAAACCCAGAACTTATATACCTGATAATATTGCAGCTCTAGAAGTATTTTTTTAATATCTGTGAAAATGAAATATGTTCACTTTTGTCTAGCAAAGATAATTGTACGTTTTTTAAGTTGGAACCCTCTGAATGTGAGGCACTGAGAGAATTGAAAGTGCTGTCTTTGATAGAAATTCAACCAGCCAATAAGGGAGGGGGTATAGTGCTATTAGAGAAAACTGTTTATACTGAAAGAAAGCTTGAGATGTTGAGTGAAAATGCAGCATATTTTTTGATTTCTAAAAGTCAGCTGTCTGGCATTATGGAACAAATGGAGTTCTACCTGTTTGAATTATTCATGACAAAACTTATTACTGAAGACTTGTATAATTAAGCACCAAGTGATATCAGTCCTGTATGGACTCCCTAAAGTACACAATGATTTGGTGTGCCCCCCATGCATCCAATAGTTTATAGTAGAGGCTGAGCTACTGAGCCCCTTTCAATTTAAATTGAGAAAAATTTAAGACCAGTTTTGAATACTGTGACTGCAGTCTTAAAGGACACAAGTAGTTTCTTACATGATTTGTTTCAGGTGACCTGCAGTATGAATCTGAATGATGATATTATTTTTATCACACTAGATATAGCCTCTCTTTTTATGGTGATACGCAGTGGATGGGGTATTGAGAATATTAGGTCTTTTTTAATGGTTGTTAATCATATGACATCAGATAAGACTAATTTAATTTGTACTCCTTGGGATTTGTCTTGAATAACAATGTATTTTTAATGGTAACCACTATTTACAGAAGGTTGGCATGGCAATGGGGACAGATTATGCCAACAGCTATGCCAGCCTCGATTTGGCCAGTTGGGAGCACGACTTTATATTTAAAAACAATGTTTTTATGGACCATATTTACTATTATAGGAGATTCATAGGTTCATAGGTAGATACTAGGCAATCTGCCCAAAGGCATTTATAAGCCTAGCCAGAATGTGTTGGCTTTCGCCGCCCCATTAGATTAGATTAGTTCCCTGTGCCTCTGTCCAGCACAGCCACTGAAGTGATCCCCGGGGTAAACTTTCTGTTTCACATCCACTCATCAAGGTTTCTCTTGAAGTGTGTTAGTGAGGAGCTCTGCCTAATGTAGATTGGAATCTTGTTCCAAAGCATGGGAAATCTCTGGGACAGGAATCTATCCCTACAGCATGTCCTATTTATTGTTGTGGGGAGATTTAGATCCCTAGAACATGTGGCTAGAGGGGATAAGGTTTTGTTTAGGTGGAGCATGTCCATCAATTCTGGGTTGGACATGGCCCTGTATATCAGGCAGAGATCACCTCTGAGTAGGTGGTATGCAACCGAGTACAGCTGGAGTTTCTTCAGTTAAGCTGCATAGGGCATCTGTTTGAGGCCAGTAATCCTCTTGGTGAAGTACTTCTGTGGTCTTTCCAGCTTTTGCAGGTGTCTTGTAAGGTATATCCCAAATGGGGCATTGTACTCTATGATGGGTCTGATGATTGATAAGTAGAGGGGCACAATGACCTCTTTTGATCTTGATGCAAACTCTTTTGTGATTAGGTGGGCCACATAGAAGCATTTTCTAACCACTTTGGCAAAGTGATTATCAAAGGAGACATTACTATCTACTTGAGTCCCCAGATCCCTTATTACATTTTCCGTATTTATGGAAGTGATCCCCGGGGTAAACTTTCTGTTTCACATCCATTCATCAAGGTTTCTCTTGAAGTGTGTTAGTGAGGAGCTCTGCCTAATGTAGATTGGAATCTTGTTACAAAGCATTGGAAATCTCTGGGACAGGAATATATCCCTACAGCGTGTCCTATTTATTGTTGTGGGGAGGTTTAGATCCCTAGAGCATGTGGCTCGAGAGGATAAGGTTTTGTTTAGGTGGAGCATGTCCATCAATTCTGGGTTGGACATGGCCCTGTATATCAGGCAGAGATCACCTCTGAGTAGGTGGTATGCAACCGAGTACAGCTGGAGTTTCTTCAGTCAAGCTGCATAGGGCATCTGTTTGAGGCCAGTGATTCTCTTGGTGAAGTACTTCTGTGGTCTTTCCAGCTTTTGCAGGTGTCTTGTAAGGTTCATCCCAAATGGGGCATTGTACTCTATGATGGGTCTGATGAGTGATAAGTAGAGGGGCACAATGACCTCTTTTGATCTTGATGCAAACTCTTTTGTGACTAGGTGGGCCACATAGAAGCATTTTATAACCACTTTGGCAATGTGATTATCAAAGGAGACATTACTATCTACTTGGGTCCCCAGATCCCTTATTACGTTTTTTGTATTTATGGAGTTCTACCACTTATGTGGTAGTTTTTGGGTACTTTGTTTTTTCCAAAGGGGATGACTATGCACCTTTTGGCATTTAGCTTGAGGCCATGATTTTGACACCAGGTATCCGTCTCAATGAGACCATTTTGGAGGATGTCTGTGTCAGCCAGAGAGTCAATTATAGCCCCTAGTTTGCAGTCGTCTGCGAACTTGGTCAGCCATAGCCCTCCTGTGCTTGCCTGTACCTCTCAGAAGTATATGCCGAACAGGAGGGGGTCCTAGGACTGAGCCCTGGGAAATGCCACTTGTAACCGGTTTAGAGTCAGACCTAGCTCCTGCAACTCTCACCATGTGGGTTCATTCCATGAGCCAATAGGCAAACCATCTTGTGACATAGGGGTTTATGTTCAGGCTGGTGAGCTTGTCTATAATACCAGAATGGGGAATTGTGTTGAAGGCCTTTGCGAGGTCTAGGTAGGCTGTGTTTACCACCTTGACCTCATCTATAGCCTTGGCAACTGTCTCAAAGAAGTCTACCAGGTTTAGGAGGTATGATCTGCCCTTAACAAAGCAGAACTGGGTAGGGTTCAGTGTTTGGAGGTTCCCAATGTCTTTGTTAATGAGTTCCATGATGAAGCACTCCATAGCCATGCAGACCAAGCTAGTCAGGCTTGTAGGGCTATAGTTCCCAGGATCTGTTGTGGCTGCACCTTTGTAGAGAGGAATAACTGTTGCTGTGCACCACTCTATGGGTACATAGCCTGTGGAAAGGCTGAGTTTGAACAGTGTATTTAGGTGAGGGGTTAGTTCATCTTTCAGCTTGTGTAGGATGCAACCTGGGACACTGTCCGGTCCCATTAATGCTGTGTTTTTGGCTTTGGAGAGGGCTGTTTTAACCTGAGTGTCTGAGATTTCAGGGGCTGTACATTCTTCTGGTATGGTTATGGGCCCTTTTGGGGGTGAGAGGGGGTGAAGTTTGCACTGAACCTGTCTGTCAGGATGTTGGCAATATCAGTTGGTTCAGTGTATTTTGTGCCATTCTGCACTAACTCCAAGCAGATCTGAGCATTGCCACTTAGATTCTTGACATAGCTAAAGAATGCCTTGAGGTTATCTTTGGAGTCTTTGGCACTTTTTCTTTTGAAGCTCGCCTTGGACGATTTTATGAGGGATCGTAGTTTCTTGCTGATACTGATCAGGGATGTCTTCCCTTCTTGGGATTTTACTCTTTTCTGTACTAGTTTCCTCCTTCTGTTATATAGCTTGTTTATGGCAATGGTCCACAAGACTGGTTTCCTTTTCTTGGAAATGGATGATGTGTTTATTTTATGGAAAGGACCTTTAAGCCTAGTAAAAGGTTTTATAGACTATTTACACCCCACAACACCTTTTTTAAAGTTTACAGACACATGTTCACAGCAGTCCATTAATTTTCTGGATGTAGCCATCAGTAAGACAGTAGGTGGTGGACTTAAAACACAACATTTTAAGAAAGAATGCAAAAAGAATAATTTATTACACTATAGTAGCATGCATCCTCGGTGTGTACCATGTAATGTAGTAAAGGGACAGCTAATAAGAACTATGAGGCTACATACTGATAAGGGGGGTTTAGCTGAAGCACTAGGTTATGTAAAATGAAGTTTTGTAAAGAGAGGATACAACAGTAATGAGGTTGATAAATGCATAGAAGAACTGCAGTCAGAGAGAGAGAAGGCTTAGACCATGTAGACATAGACACACTAAAAAAACAGAGATCTAGGAATGACACAAGACTAGCTCTAACATACTTTAGTAATCGTAATGTGGTCTGTGATGTTATTAAGTATAACTGGCCTATTCTGAAGTCAGATGAACAACTAGAAAAGGTAGGTTTTTTATTGATTTATTTATTTTACATTTGTTGACAGGGCTAGTCTAACTGGATACATGTCCATTTTCAGTAGAAGCCCAGGGAGAAAAGCTCCAGGAAACATACAAAATGAATAGAGGTTATGACAGAAACAATGTAAAATCATTATAAAAAACATTTTTTTTGAAGATGAACATAATTATACTACTCAATGTAAATAATAACATAATCAAAAATCTGTAAAGGGTAATATACTAAAGAAGGTATACTATACATGTAAACATAGATTTGTATGCAAAACATAGTATATTGAAACATAGAGAGGGAGGATTGTAAAGGATGGAGGATGAAAATTAGAGTACATAGAGTATTGAGTGAGAAACCCAGTTTTATGTTCAGGAATAGACCATGCTTGAAGAGACACTTATGCTATAACAACATCAGGGATGTAGATATCCCCCTATCAGTTCGTGAAGGGACATTTACCTGTAGGAAATGTAAGGCCTGCAGGTTTATACATATAGGCAACAAGTTTGTACACCCTATGCTGAATTATCTTATTAAGACTTCCCTTTATGCGAATTTTCTAACTAAGGACTTGCTCTACTTTGCATACTGCATGGTATGCCATGACTATTGCGTAGGGAAAACTAACAGATGCTTGAAGGATAGAGTACTACAGCACATTAATGACATAAAAATATGAAAACTACTAATGCCCTAGCCCAGCATGTACTGAACAAGGGACAGAATCACAGCTTTAAAATTTTAGTATTAGAAATCTTGGTCACAAATTCAAGAGGGGGTTAACTTTAAGAACTTAAATGATGTGAAAGAACAAGAGTGGATTATACGTTTGGATAGTGATAAGTCCCCCAGGCTTAATGACATGGTCTCTTTGAAACCAGTTTTGAAAGCACGACACCTTACACACTAAAGGTTTCTGCATTTGTTGTAACTTGTCTGAGTGAATGAGATGACTTAATTAATGCTGCCTGCTGATTGGGCTTTTATTAGTATAAATGAGTTTAGGTTGTGAGTGGTTTTAGGTCTGAAGAAGCAGTTGTATAATAGACTGCGAAAGTGCTGACCGTGTTTTATTGCTTTTATTGTTTTATGATGAATTAAATATTTTTACAGTACTCTAGCCATGGTATACTCTCTTTCTTTTTTGGAATTTACTTTCTATAGAGTACCTGTTGGAAATGTAGAGCAAAGAAGGTGCTGTCAGTCTAAAAGATAATGATCTAAGGCAAGAGCTGCTTGATTGAATAGAGATGGCTAGACATATCAAGACTGATGAAATAAATAGATTACAGAAAGTAAATAGGACCAAAATGTTAGTTTAGCAAAACAGATGAACAGAGTAATTAGAATTATTAAGATAAATTCTTATGATATAACAGAAATAAATATGATATACTACTGTGCAGCTAAATTAATATCAGATAAAGTCCTACCAATAAAACATAAAGTTATAAGGGAAAGTAAGTGAAGCAATAAAATGCCACCATGGAACAGAATAGAAAAAAAAATTGTAAAACAATCAGACAATAAGTATTACAACTGAAGAATATAAGAGAAGGAACAGTTCATGAAAAATACTTTGAAGATAAATATGTTAAAAGCAATGCATAATATCAAAATAGACAAGAATCTGTCATACACTGCCACAAATAATAAACCAAAAATATCAACACGGGTAGAAAAACTCAACAAAGATGCTGAATGGGCAAAAAATAAAAAATAAAAGAAAGATTAATGAGTTCTAATGTAGAGGATATGGCATGGGATGATGTAATGGCCAGAGAAATTGAAACAAAATTAAGAAAAACTCCTAAATGGAAAGCTACAAGCCCAGATGCGGTACCTTACTTTTGGCTAAATGTGTTAACATATTTACAAAAAGATTTAGCCATGAGTAAGAATTACTTATATGGGCATCCCCAGTGGACAGCAACTAGGTTAACAACAGAAAAAATGATACTTATCTTTAAGAGTGAACCTGCAAGCCGTTCTGAAAACTATAGACCAATAACTTGCCTTCTGATAATATGCAAACTATATAGTGGAAATGATGCAGATTACAGAAAAAATAATTAGCATCCCACATTCATGGAGAAAGGACTGCTTACAGAAGTATAACATACACCTTACATTGATCAAATATGTTATAGTGACCATGAAAGAATGGCAAACCACTTTGCAGTTAAATCATGACAAAAGACAAATTATTATCCCAGGGATATAAATTCAAAGGAATATATTCTAGGGTGATTCTCAGCCATCATTGCTGTTTTGTATTGGCCTTAAGCCATTAATCTGTTAACAGATTACAAAATGATTACAATTCAACTCTAAGAAAACAACCTTGTTTAAAGACTTCTTATTCACTTTGCTCGGATGACTTAAAACTGTATAGTTTGTCAGATGAGGAGTTGGTAGCACAACTGCAAGTGGTTAAAACTTTGAACTTGATAAATGTACAAAACAATGTTTAAAGCAAGGAAGCTGTAGCACCCAGAAAATTTCAGTTGATGACAGGAATTTGATATAAAGGAACTTGAGCAAGAGGGAATGTATACATGTTTTGGAAGTGAAGAAAGATTAGCAATAAAACATGAACAAATGTGAATAAAGCTCAATAAGAAATCTTCAGAAGATTAAAACTAATACTGAAAACTGCTTTGACATCTGGGAGTAAAGTCTGTGTTATAAACCAAGTTGTTCTTCCTGTTCTAACTTATAGTTTTGGGTGATTGACTGCCCCCAAAAGGTATTGGATCAGCTTGACAGGAAAACAAGGAAAAATGCTTTGTGCTTATCAAATGATATATAAAAATCATTGTGTACTATGGTTAGATATTCCTTATTCTTAAGGATGTATGGGCCTCCTCAAAATTGATCGCATTAATAGATATGCAGTTGTAGAGCTACTTACGGGCCTACTTCAGAAGACTGAAAAACAAAAGACTGAATCCCACAATACTGAAACCTCAAAACACTCAAAGCATTTTTAATGCAGGGGCAGTCCCCTATGCATCCATCATGTGGAGGAGGGTCTGCACCCCCACACCCCTTGCTAACTATAGACTCCAACTGCAAGATTGCACTATAGTGGAGAAGGGGCAAACTCCATTATTCAGTATTTTGAATTTTCAGTCTTTTGGGATTCATTCTTTTAGTTTTTCAGTTTTCTGAAGTAGACCCCTACATACATATGTGCTGACCTCACCAGATTCAAACATAGTGAATATTTTAAAACATGAAGAGAAGAATTCTAAGGTTACATTTCTGCTCCATTAAACAGAAAAAATTCAGTATCAAGGAGGAGTGGATATTAAACCAGAAGAAGACAAAAATCAGACAGCAAACAAATGTCCCAAAAGGCAAAAGAAAGAATATAATAAGAAGGTTCAGGCAAGAAGGAAAGAAACATGGAAAAGACATAAATATTGTAGTAGGTACAGAGATCTCTTGGAATAACATCACACCAGGCAGGATTTGACATAGGAATGGTTAAAAAGAAAGGAAATGAAAAGATGAAAGGTTAATATTGGCAGCTCAGGATAGTGGACTACTTACACATTGGTTTACAAAGTCCACTGAACATGTGGGAAAAACTGACAAACGCAGGTTCTGTAAAAATAGAACTAGAAACACACATCTTGTTGCTGGGTGTGATACAGTCATGGAGACATGAACCACAAAGGATTCTACAGAATGACAAAGTTTATATCACATGGGACCACCCATTACCAACAGTTCAAAAATAGATGTGAGAACATATGTAGTAGTCCAGGACAAAAAGACAAAAATAGCATTGATCACTGAAATTGCTACACCCAGTGATTACAATGTCTTATGTACAGACACACAAAGTGATGAAACACCAGGATTTGCAGGCAGAAGTAAGACAAATATGGAAGAAAGATACCCAGACAGTTCCAGTAATAGTAGTGGCAGCAGGTCTAATGAAAAGAGTCCATAAATCAGAAAGATTAATTGATTCAAGAGCAGTTCCAGGCTACAACACATGAACAGAAACCAATGGTGATGAAGGATAAGGTTGAGACAGCACTAAAAACTTTTCCAAAGAACAAAGACCCCATTTCTGATAGATTTCTAATGGAAATACTGAAGTGCTGAAATGAAGCTATCGATCTCTTAACAACACTGTGCCAGCAAATATGTAAGTCATCATTATGGCCAACTGACTGAAAAAGTCCATATTTTCTCAGTACTTTAGAAAGGTGATCCTACTGACTGTTCCAGTTACTGTACAACTGCCCTCATCTCACATGCTAGCAAAATTGTACTCAAAAATCATAGAATGGAGACTGCAACCTTATCTGGAGCAGGAACTCCCAGATGCACAAGCTGGATTTTGAAAGGGAAGAGAATCATAATATATCATCACAAATAAAAGATGGATCCAAGAAAGAGCCAAAGAATATCAGAAGTACATATACATCTGGTTTATTGATTACAAAAAGGCTTTTGATTGTGTAAATCTGGAAGCCTTGTTGTTAGTTTTGAAAAAGATGGCTGTGCCAGAGCACCTAATTGTTCTCATGCACAATCTTTATTGCTATCAGGAAGCATCGGTCTGAAGTGAACAAGGAGAAAGAGAATGGTTCAGAGTCAACAAAGGTGTGTGCCAATGATGACTCATTTCTGCTTATCTGTTTGATTTGTATGCATAGCAAATCATCAGAGAATCGAGGCTGCCTGAATGCAATCGTGAAATGAAAATTGGTGGCAGATTTATCAACAATTTTTGTTATGTCAGTGACATAGCCATCTTGGCAGAGAAGGAAAATGACCTGAGACATTTCCTATCAAGCATTGAGGAGCACAGTCTCAAGATAGGCTCACACTTCAATATGAAAAATATAAAGATACTTACAACTGGTAACACAACCAACTTCAGTCTTGATGGAGAAGACATCAAAGTTGTCGGTTACTAAAATCTTCTTGGGTCAGTTATTACTGTGGAATCAATATGTATCAAGGAAATTCAACAGTGTCTATGTATCAGTAAAGCAGCTATGCAGAGTTTTGAAAAGGTGTTTAAATGTAGAATGTGTGTCTTTACATTTAGATCAGATTAGCTCAAGCCATCACCTTTGAGGTCAGCCAGATTGCTGATGCTTTTAATACCTTTTTCTCTAGCAAACTCCTTGCCAACTGCTAGCTCAACTCTCCCACCCCCACTACCTAGGATACCCCCTACCTTTCATTTAAAACCAGTTCCTACATCCCATATCCACACCCTACTCCACAAACTTAAACCATGTACCCCTTCAGCTGCTTTCCTACCAGCTGAATACCTGCAAACTGCAGCAAATGTACTTGCTTATCCCATTTCCATCCTAATTAATAGAACCATTTCTGAAGGCTCCATCCCATCTCTCTGGAAGATCTCTCACATTATCCCACTTCACAAGGGTGGCAACTCAACGGAACTCTCTTAACTTTTGCCCCACAACCCTACTCTCTCCTTTAGCTAAATTTATGGAAAAATGCATCCACCAGCAACTACTTGATCTCCTTCTCCAAAACAACCTACTAGCTGACTGCCAGCATTGTTTTAGGCCCTGCCATAGTACCACCACTGCTCTTTTATCCTTCTCTGACTGCATTAACAAACATCGTAGTAACAATTTGCTTTCCTCTGCACTCTTTATTGACCTCTTTAAAGCCTTCAATATGGTTAACCACCAGACTCTTTTAAACATATTCAAATTACTCTCACTTGACACACAGGCACTGCAATGATTCAAGTCCTACTTAGAAAATAGACAGAAAGCTGTCCTTTGGGAAAATCACCTATCCACACCTCTCCCTATTACCCTGCATGCCCTTCAAGGGTCAGTCCTGGGACCACTCATTTTCTCTATTGTCATTAACAACCTAAATGTAAATCTTCCTCAAGCTACCTGCATACAGTATGCAGATGACTCCACATTAATTTGTGCTGCATCATCTTCATCTGAACTCCAATATATAACCCAAACTTTATTTAACCTAGTAGAAAACTGATTCCTTCAATGGTGTCTCCTGATAAATGCCAAAAAAAAATTGTTGTTATTTACACCAACAATAGAATCCTCCCCAATAGATATCACAGTTACATCCTGCAATGGTACTGTCATATCACCTGACCCAACCACTAAACTCTTAGGTGTAAAAATTGACCACAACCTAAACTATGACTCCCATATTAACTCAATTATTAAAACTGTAAACAGAAAACTTGGCTCCCTTTATATGATAAAACCTTTCCTTACCCCTGAAGCTAGAACTACCATTACCCATACACATCTGATCTCAACCCTACTCTATGCCTCCCCCATTTTTACTAACCTCTCCAAAAGCAATCTTAACAAACTAGCAACCTCCTATAACAATAATGCCAGATTTGCCACTGGCTCCCCATTTCATACCCACCATTGTCAAAATCTCAAACAGCTAGGATGGCTAGAACTGCAAAACCAGCTACAGTTTCAACAACTCACTATCATCCATAAGATTTTGTATTATCCAAGCAGTACTCTCATCCTCTGTAGCCTCATCTCCCCCTACAAAAACCTTACTACCCTTCGCTCAGCAGATAAATTACTAGTAACCACCCAAAAGTCCTACAACAAAGCAGGTGATTCTCTTTTCTCTAATTTCCTAGGGAAAACCTGGAATAGGCTTCCCAGCAAACTAACATCCCTTACATCATTACCACTCTTCAAAAGACAACTAAAAATACTCCTTAAATCACAATGGCTATGCCCATGTACTAATCCAGACTAACACTCCCCCTGTACAGCATTACTGCTTTCCTCCCTCTCAAAACCCTTGTAGTGGAACAATAATGCCTCCTTACTCTGATATCTAGTCTTGCCTCATCTGGTAACTACTACAAAATATGTATTCTGTAATAATCAACATGCTGTGACCTCATGTGTTCCACTTTGTATATATACTAACTTATTAGTGCTTTTTTCTCTCTCTCTCACTTTTTGAGCATTATTCTGTAAAGCTACCATATTAATTAGTGAAGCTGTTCTTTTTTCCTTGGCTTCTACATAATTGTCAAACCCTTACCTATGTAAATAAGTTTCTAGTACTAATGTATTATTTTGTAAATCCTGCACTCAAGTTCTTGATGTTAATCTCCATTGATAATGTATTAAATGTTTATCTTCTGAATTTATTAGTGTAATTTGAGCTTATCTCCCCGGGCCTCTACTGAAAATGGACAAGTATCCAGCTGGACTAGCCCAGTCAAAAAATGTAAAATAAAATAAATTAAAATCATTTTCTCAACAGGATTATATGGTTGTGAAAGTTGAACAATCAAGAAGAAAGATATTTCAGTTCAGTTTATTGAAGTTCATCAACTTGCCTTGTGGAAGTAAGCATCTCATCATCTCATCTTGCCTTGGTGTATTAATTAAGTTTGCTAGGGAACAGTTCTTCTTTAGACAGTCAGGAAATACAGTGAGATTACTTAAGTATTATTTTGTTTCTGCATCTGTGTGGATCTGTCCAACTATGTTATTTTTATATCTGATTGAAACTCTACTGTTTATTGTACTTAGATATTTAGTATTTTCATGTATTCTATTTTCTTATTTATTATTAAATATGTTTATACCTTTCAATGTCACTGGTGTTTTACAGAATGCTTTTAACATCTTGAGAGTACTTGTGCTTATTTTAGTGATGCCTTGGCCACTACAAATAACCTTGCTGCTTTGGCTACACTCTACCATTTATATTAGCATTGATTTTACTCAGTATAATTGGATACCCTTGTAAGAGCCTTAAAGTGGTTGACTGGTGGCAACGTGGTTACCTTATAGTCTGGGCAGAGGGGGCCACAGCTAGTAAATCTGTGCCAACCTTTCCCAGGAGTGTGTGTGTGAGTGTGTGTGTGTGTGTGTGTGTGTGTGTGTGTGTGTGTGTGTGTGTGTGTGTGTGTGTGTGTGTGTGTGTGTGTGTGTGTGTGTGTGTGTGTGTGTGTGTGTGTGTGTGTGTGTGTGTGTGTGTGTGTGTGTATGTGCATGAAAATCAAATACCCAGGTGAGGGTGTGTCAACTACTTTGAACTGGGACACAGTGCTTCAAAGTAAGTCTTGTCTGGGATTTGGAGAGATAGAGAGTCTAGTCCCAGGTCTGGAGCATGTTCCCTTTATGCTCTTGGGGGAAATTGTGCTTGATGCAGAGAGCTTCAACTGAAAAATAGTGTGTAAATCCATTCCTGTTCTTAGTGACCATGTCTCACCAGTGTCCTTGATTACTGGCCTGGGATAGAGAGTCCATCATAGGCACATTGCAGGTGCTATGAAGAACACTTTTAGTTAACATGAAAGACTAAAACAATGCTAATTTTATTAACTTAATTATACCCTGACCTGGGAATGTGGTCCATTTTCATCATTATTTATTTATTTTACATTTATTTTATTTGTATTGGAAACCCAAAAGACTTGGAGAAATTAACCATGGAGGAAATCTACTGAGTAATAGCTTCCTCTGTGCAGTAAATCATATGAATCCTTTACTTTCTGAGCAGAAGAAAAAGAATTACTTATTGTAAGAGATTATCCATTTCAGTTTTTTTTTTGCCTGAAATGATGTAGACATTTCTGACAAGCTGCAGGTTCTGTGTTTTTATGTCACAAATGTTTTGTAATTTATTTATTTATCCTTTGATGACCGTGTTAGTCACAACAAGCTGGTGGTTTCTTTTCCCAGGGAAGACCCAAGGTGGTGTTTATAGTGACTATGGAAATTTGTCCAGGACACCTTGTAATTTCCCTGACTTCTTCCTGAGGTTGGGCATGAGATGTCTGCATGAGGGGAAGGATAGTAGATGAAGGTAGCTATAGCTACATCTACGAGAAATAAAAGGATTGTACTATAGATTTATAGTTTCCTCCTGTGCTTGTTACCGAACCTGCTGAAGGTGGATTTTATAATTCTGAGTTGATAAAAATATTAGATAAAGAAGACCTGGTAATGAAAAGGTTATTCCTTTGAGTCAGCCAGTAAAAACTAAATGAAAACTCCAGCCAAGCTAGAACTTCCATGTGACAGAGGCACATGGGATATATACAAATGAACCCTATTGTGATTCTGGTGTTCAGGAAGCAGTTTCTACTTTGCCTGAGGCCGTGGTTGCTGTAGCAATGGTAATGGCACCTACTGATAACATCATGCATATGCACCATCACCAGCAGGAAAGAAAATCTGTGGAGAATGCAGAAAATCACTCTTCAGGTGCTTTTCAGCTAAAAATGACAGGAAATCATGCTGCAACAGCTGCAAGTGATAGAACTTTAGTATTTTTATGGGTGAGAGAGTTAATAAAAACAGTCATGCAACTTTCTTGATAAGACAGACTCTGTATAGATAGCTACTATATGTGCGATAAACTTGTCATTTGTGCTTTACAAAACAAAATCTAAGGGCTTTTACTCATTTTGGAAAATAACTTTTTTTAGTGAAAGTAGTACTTTTGAGTCTTTTGAATTTGTTGAATCTGTTACTGTTACATGATGAAAAACAAACTGTGTTCTTCATGGTCAGACAATGTTACAGAGGGCATTATCATTAACCAAAAAAAAAAAAAAAAAAAAAAAAAAAAAAAAAAGACCTGCAGTGTAATTTAGAACTTTTAGTTTTTGAGGAGACTTAGACATCTTTTCTAGTATAAGCCACCATTTATTGGAAATAAAAAAAGGTTTTGGGTGATGTAATGTCATGGAATCCGACTTGGATGTCTGGGTAAACTTTCATGTTAAGAATGGAAAACATTGCTAGCATGATTACTATAAACAGTAACAGAGAACAGATTACTTGTTGAAGTAAGCCTAAACCATCTTATTTTTGTGGCTCTACTGCCCATTTAATACGAGACTGTGAAGAAAGGCAATGTCAATAGTGTGAGGACAAAGTACATAATGTTAAAAACTGCAAACGGTTTTGAGAAATATGTAAACAAGAAGGCCATCATTGGTTTGATTGCCCTCAGATAATTAACCAAGAAAATAATATACAAAAAAAAGTGAAAACATAATAGAAAGAAGGCAAAGAAGTCATTCATCTAACGGAGAAAGTTACTTATGAGAATGAGTCATTACATGACTCAGATATTGAGGAAAAAAAACAATGTTAATGAGGATATGTTATCTCAGGACAGTGTGAAAAGAGAAGCAGGTTTACAATATAAAGTTTCTGTCACAACAAAAATGTATGATAATGCTAAGTGATGATGAATGTGAAGATGGGAAAGATGCAAGCACAGCCATGGGAAATAGGATTCGAAAACAGAGACTAAAAGCAGGTGTTAAAAAACACAGCAGAGAAAAAGAAGTGCTAATGCTCTATTAACAGCACATGATGTTGATAAGATTATTAATGAAGCACATTGTCTTAATGTGTATACATTTTGGAAGACATTATCTTGTGATGTTACCTATCTTTTGAACATTAAATTCTTAAACTGGGTGCAGAGAGAACACTTGATATGCTTATTGAAACAGAAATGTAAGATTATTTTGAGTTTTGGGGAAAATATATGCTGCAAGGAAGCAGCTCTTCTGAGTAAAAATCTTCAAGTTTTATATGTCAGTGTAGGTATTACTGACAGCCTAATAATCTGTCACTTACACATAAAGTAAGAAGCCCTTAGGCTTATTTTTATTTATGCCAGTAGAGAGACCAAATACAGAGAGGAAATATTTGGAAACCACAAAGCAGTAGATGATGGTTAACATGAGTCTTGTTATACTGGGAGACATGAATTGTAACTTAAAGAACTAAAATAAGAAATAACTGAAGATTTATGGGCCTGTCAAGAAATGATACACCTTGGTAATTAGAAGATGGGTAAGGACAAAGCAGTTGGTAGATTACAGACTAACTGCACTAATCTTATCTGGATAACTTAAGGATTTAAGGCCTTATTATCTATCTGTTTATTTATTTATTTATTTTGAGGGGGAGGGGATATAATCACTGGGGCCTTTTCAGTTGAATGATATATTTGGATTTCTACTTGCAAGGGGAATTGAATTCAGTGGTGGGTCTAGTAAGGGAAAAGTACAGTAGTTGGGTGATTTATTTGCATTTTGGAGATACTCCTTTGCAAAATTAACTGGGCTAAATAGAAGGATTTCCTGTGTGCGGTGGAAATGTGATTACTGAATGAGAGAAAGTTGTCCACATACGTACCCTGGTCTGTTATGACCATTTCTGTTTGAAGAGGAGTACCATTTATGATATATAAAGCAGGAGTAGCCTTTCTGCTGAACGTTATTATGCTGCAGTTTTTGCAGTTAACTTAAAACCATTTTCTGTACTCCAGTTATTTACATATTTCAGATATTTTTGAAGTGGTTAAGTTTCAGCTGATGAGTGGATAACAGTAAACAGTTTGCAGTTATCAGCTTTGTCAAGCACACTTCTAGGATATTAGAGTGGATATCTACAAAATAAATGCCAAATGGGAAAGGGCCCAGCACCAGAGTCAGATTCAGTGCTAAGTAAGGTTACCATACATCCGGGTTTCCCCGGACACGTCCTCTTTTTCAGGCTCCTGTCTGGGCTGTTTTTGAAAATTCTGCGATTTGTCAGGGTTTTAAAACCCAGACAAATCACAGAATTTTCAAAAAGCAGACATCCCTATTTCAGAGTTTTTTCTCCGCTTTTTTTTTTTATTTTTATTGGCTCGTATACCGGTATATGAGCCAATCAAAAAATGGAGCTCTGTTCAATGCGGAACTGCTTGATGTTCCACATTGAACAAAAGAGGGTCTGCTGTGCATGTTTTTGATTGGCTCATATACCGGTATATGAGCCAATCAAAAAGCGGAGCTCTGTTCAATGCAGAACTGCTTGATGTTCCGCATTGAACAGAAGAGGGTTCGCTGTGCGCGTTTTTGATTGGCTCGTATATTTATATGCATTTAAAAGCCCCAAAAGTTAGGATCCTGACACAAGTACTACGTCTGGAAACATGAGTCAAGTGCTGAATAAGCTATATGTGGAAGGCTTGAATTCCAGCATGTGTCAAGATGCTGACACAAATACTACACCTAGAAATGCTAGGTGAGACCAGCGCAAGCCACATGCAGAAAATTTGAATAGCAGCATTTATGATTGAGTACTGAGAGTTTAACTAGCCATTCAATGTATGTTTTCATCTGGAAATGCAGGACAAGACTACTTCAAGGGAGAGATAGCAACTATCATACTACCGATTTGCAGCAGCAAAGTGTTGCAGTGAGTGGCCTTAGATGAAGTGGGTTAGGCTTTGTGAAGAGCACACAGGAGTGTGTGTGTGTGTGTGGGGGGGGGGGGAGTGTTGTGAAATGCCTCATTTAGGGGCACAGTCTAGTTAACTGACTTTACCCGGAGTCAAACTCTGAACCTTAAATGCTGATTTTTTTGATGTTTAGAGTAGATTAAACAATACAGACCTATTAATAATTAATTATTTAGTGCAATGAATAAAGAAAGACAGTTATAAATGTTGCAGCAGCTTTTGTTCAACAACCCACAAGTCATCCAAAAATCAGAAATATCACTGAATACAGCATACAATTTTTGGAGGGGGGTGCTTACAAGCCTGCAATTACACCTACATTCATTTTGACTTCCCTTTGTGCTCTGTGTCATAAGAACAGCTATGCCATCTGACATCACTCAGCACACATTTCACAAAATGAATGGTTAATAATGCTGTATTGTTGCAGCATACAGCTTCAGAGTAAACAGAGACAGATAACTGGCAAATAGTTTCCTATACATGGTAATGAATCAGGCCCCTGCCAGCCAAACCAATATCCCATTACTTGACTGTCACTCATCAGTTATCATAAACACTGTTCAAACTTGTCCGTATACATAGGTTCAAAGGTGTGCACTAGGCTAATGGCCCTGAGGCCTTTACAAGCCTAGTCATAGGATTACCCTGGCATAGTGCCACCCGACCTTAGTTCCCAGTGCCTCTGTCGAGTAGAGCCACTGGAGTTATCCCCAGGGTGAATTTTCTGTTTCCCATCCACTCATCAAATTTCACTTGAAGAGGGTCAGCGGGTTGCTGTCTTTGCAGTAATGTCTTGTACTATTGGACTGTAGGATTGCAGCCCCCCCAGCAAATAAAAACAAAATTTAAGAATTAAAAGAAAAACAAAAAAAGAAAAAAAACAAAATAAAAAAACAAATGCGAATCCTGGACTTCCGCACATGCATGATTGGAATTCCAGGAACCCACACATGCGCACAGGCATCCGGACTGCTGGTGAACCAGTCCAGATTAATAAGACAGCATTCTGTATACAGAGATCCCACAAGTCTATGCAATTACAACTGCATAGACTGGAAGGGGATCGGACTGCAAAGTCTGCAGGCTGGAGCCTCTATGCAGTTACAACTGCATAGACTGGAAGGGGATTGGACTGCAACATCTGCAGGTACTTGTTTGTACTAATGAAGGGTGTGTGTGTGTGTGTGTGTGTGTGTGTGTGTCCATTTGAATTTCAGACTTCATATTCACAGAAAGTACATGGTAACACAAAACATTTTATTCTAGCAATTTTCTGTTTATAAGATCATTATTTGAAATTTGTCCCTATTTTTGGGGCTGTATTCCCCATTATTGGCTTTGTCCATGTTTTTTGTGCTAACAGGTTGAGAGCTGTGGTGAGAACTGAATTCACTAAATGATAGCCATTTAAGTTTCAGTCCACCTGTTTTTCAAGAAACAGCTGATTTGGCAGAGTGGTATATTGCTCTGACTGTAGTGCATTCCAAGATTATACAAGCAATGTTTAAAATGTGTCCCTAGTTTTGGGGCTTTTGTCCCCCCAATAAATATTGGCTTTTTCCAAATTTCTTGTGCTTCAAAGTTGAGAGATACAGTTGAGAGCTGAGTGCATTTTACAAGAAGCTGAGAGCTTGAAGAGAAGGTTAGTGCTGCTTATGCTATGTCGGCTTGCATTGTTAATAGCACAACAGGTAGTATACTTGCTTTTGATGCAGATGATTGTTGGTTGTACTCCCACAGTAGGTAGATGCATTGCTGATACTGTACTGCCTTGTAAAGGAGGTGGATGCTGCAGTCCTTTTTGGTGAAGATACCTAGCAACTATGAACCTGTTATCAGTTTGCCATCCATTCCCTATTGTGATATTAATAGCTTATCATTTTTTTAATGCAGCATAGGCAATTTATTCCTCAAGGGCAACAGGCACTTTATTTGTAGATGAAACAATGACATATAAAGTTGTTTGCTACCAGCAACCTCTTCATTAGTTACAGATTTCTTTAATGTGGAATTATTTAGATGACTTTTACTTCTTCAGAGATTGCGCATATTTACTGATACTGGTGGACTGTAGAAGTTTAAGTAGACTTTTATGATGTAAATGTTCTGAATTGGGCAGTTTTGTCATTATTGGTGCATGCATTTTGTTTCATTGTTTACTGGAAAAATGTTCAAAACAATAAATTTAAAATGCTGTCTAACAACTGTACTGTATTGTACAAGGCCAGGAAGGTGTATCAAAGAGCATGTGTATGTTTCGTGTTCAAGGAGCCTATGATTTGAAAACAGCCCAAAGTTAATCTTTATCTGTCACTGGCAAAATGTATTTTCTTTGAATGTAGGTTTCAATGCTGTTTCAATGACTGTGAGTTTCAAGATCAGAGAAGTTTTAATGCTAAGTCTATTTTAATTGTGAGACTGCATTGCTTAGTTTAGCAGATATCTATTAGAGTTTGTGCTGTAAAATGCAAAATAAAACTTTCAAATGAAATCCAAATCATCACAGAACTAAAGCAGTATGCACATTACAGTGTTTATGGTAAATGGGGTGAAATAACCAGAATGAGACATTGGCATGGCTGCAAAGGGGAGGCTCCATTCGACCATGAGTTTGTGAGGGGGGAAGGGCAGCAAACTCAGACAGCCCCGGTTGAACTATACCTCTCAACTGTCCAGATTTTTGCAGAATGAATAGATTTTTGCTTCTTATTTTTGGTATGTTCCTCATAAAATCTGTGGTTTTCTGGCAAATCATTTAGGAATGAAGTCATTAAATAATGACAGACATTGAGTTTCAGACATCGTAACCTTCAGAAAAATGCATGCTAAACCAAGACCTGTTATTCTATCGACTGTCTTAAGTTTGTACAAGAGCAATTTTTAGTACTGTTTATATGTTACCTCAATATATTTGGCCTTGTCCAGATTTCCTGCATTAAAAAGTTGCAGGTATGAGCAAATAAATCACTTTATAGAATTAGGAATATCCAAACCTCTCAACCATCCTCAATTTTGGCTCAAAATGTTGCTCTCCTCCTAATAATCCCTCAGCAAAATGGCAATTTTGGAAGAAAACGTGGAGGGTTTAGAATTATAAATAACTGTAATGATGAGAGTTATAGTTTGCTTTTATTTCAGAAATGCATGAAGATGCTCTTATTTTGTCAGCTGCTCAAGTTAACAGTACTAATATTAAAAATGCGTCCCTTCTTTAACA
Organism: Protopterus annectens; assembly: GCF_019279795.1. Taxonomy (NCBI): domain Eukaryota; kingdom Metazoa; phylum Chordata; order Ceratodontiformes; family Protopteridae; genus Protopterus; species Protopterus annectens. The sequence goes on along the minus strand of NC_056737.1, from coordinate 556,930,803 downwards.
GGATCCCAGCTGTATTGTGTGGCAATTTTATATTTTTGCATCACATTTTTGGTCTGTTTTTCATAAAATTGTGGTTTTCTGGCAAATTAGTGGCAAATCATTAAAGATTGAAGTTAGAAAATAATGGCAGACATTTGAGTTTCAGATTTCATACCCTTCAGAAAATTCATACCAATGCAAGACCTACTACTATTTAATTATCTTTCTAAATTTATAAGAGCAATATTTAAAAATTGTCCTTATTTTTGGGCCTTTGCCCCACTTCTATGTATGGCTTTATCCAGATTTCTTGCTCTGAGGTTGAGAGGTATGAGTGTCAGAGCCATCAATGTCAGCCAGAGACATTTCAAATTGTGACATACTTGTTGCACCCCACTCCCCATTGTAGTGGCTCTGGATGTGTCCAAGCAAGGCAAGGAGCAGTTATGCAGTTAAGTGTGCAGAGTATTCCCCCATCAAAGGTAGACCACAAGTATGACCATGGCTTTTCATCTGTCCTTGATTTTGCAGAATATTCTGTTTTTCTGTCATGTTTTTATACTGTTGATTTATGCTTTTTATTCAGAAAATGCATGCTGTTGCAGTGCGCTGTTGCTCTGTGTTTAAGTAGCAATGCTTTAAAGACCATTAGGTAAGCTTATCAAGATTATAAGATGCAAGTAATCTTTAATAAGCATACTGTTAAAGAATTACTAACATTGAAAGCCTTTTCATTGTTGCCATGCAGAGAATATTTACATAACTAGATAACGTATAAGCCTTAGGTATTGAAATGCATACAACAGTATTTGTAATAAAGGACAGGATTACAGTATTTTCAGAAGCTCATTACATTTGTTGGAGACTTGTAGTCATTTTTGCAGGCTTTACCCATAAACTAAACAGAATGCCAGTCTATCATGTGTTGTCCATAACTTGTGCAGTAATCATTTAAGCAATTTATCTTGAGCTTGTTTCTTGTTTGCTGCTCATTTGGTACTTTGATCATGTCTTCCCCATTAAACAAGTAAATAGTTGTTTTCAGGCATCAGGTCTTTTTTGGATAAGAAACATTTTGATAAGTGGGGGTATCACAGAGATTTCTACTTTCAGCATGTTACTTGGTAACTTTATAAAGCTGAATATAAATTATAATTAGAACTGCAGTGCAAGGAGAAGTGGCTTGAGTTGAGGGATGCTTGTTTTTTTTTATACTTGATTTTGACTGGCATTCCAGTAATGTATGTAAAAAGTAATTTATTTTTTCATGCCTCACAACCTTTGTGTTTTCATCTAGATATTAAGTATTTTTCTTCTACGCTTCATTTTGTCTTGATTGGACTTTTGTAATGATGGTTTGGCCCGCAGGGCAGCATATTTAATTAAAGTTCCAGTTGTTGTGGTTTTGAGCATAGCTCCACCCCTTTCTAGTTGGCCACACCCCTTCTCAATTGACACCACCCATTCAGGTGTCTCCTGCAGCCCCCCTTTAATTTGAAGTCACCAGCCACCACTGTAAGTAACACACATTCTAAGCTTACTATTGTTATATATTTTATTAGCCCCAGAGTTTTCACAAGGTTCTGAAAAGTAGGGCTTTGCTCTCATACCCCTTAATTTTTCTATCTTTAACATATTACTACATACTTCATCCTTATTGTACCCCCTTTCCACCAATTCTGTACATACTTCTTCTGCTTGTTGTTTAAAGTGATCCTGTTTGACATTAAGCCTTGACACCCTATACAACTGATTATGCGTGATATTTCTAAACACATACTTGGGATGCATACTATCTTTCCTTAGCAATTTATTGGCATGACATTCTTTCCTATACATTTTTGTACTTAATTCCCCTTCCTCTCCTCTCACTATACTGACATCCAGGAAATTCACCTCAGAGGAAGACAAAGTCAATGTAAATTTAAGGAATGGTGTTGAAATATTAATCCATTCCACAAAATCCAGTAATTGTTCTACTGACCCCTTCCATAACAGGAAGAGGTCATCTACAAACCTTTGAAAAAACAGTATGTGCTGTTTATAGGGCCCCCTTTCCACATTCCCTACCTCCCATGCTGACATCAATGCATTCGCATAACTGTTGGCACATGATGTGCCCATTGCAACACCACTGCACTGCCAGTATATTATGTCTCTAAACATAAAGATGTTATTCTCAAGCACTAGTTTCAATAAGATCTATATTAGCTGTATCCTTTATCTCATGTAATTTCCATCTTTCTCTAGTAACTCCATGACACTGTTGATTCCAAGCTCATTCGGGATTACTGTGAAAAGAGAAATTACATCAAGTGTAACCAACAAAGTAAGTTCAGTCATTTTTCCCTTCCTGGAAAATTCATACAGATCTCTAATAAAATGTTCAGTATCTCTTAAAATATATTCTGACTTACTCAATAAATTCCTAAGATTTATATCCAAAAATATGGAAATGGATTCTGTGCACCAATCCCTTCCTGCTAAGGTTGGTCTCATGGAGGGATTTACCTTACATTTATGTAACTTCAGTAATCCTTGTATGCTAGGAGTGAGAGGATTTTGTATTAAAAAATACTTTAGAAGGCCATCATCTATAAGGCACAAACTTTTTAAATTTTTAAGTTCACTATGTACTTTCTCTATCATTCGTCTCACTTGTAAAGGGGAAATCAAATTACAGAACTTAGTGTCTTTTAATAAGCCATGCATCTTTGCATCATAGTCTTCTCTACTCATAATGACTATTTGTCCACCTTATAAGTCATGCATCTTTTCATCATAGTCTTCTCTACTCATAATGACTATTTGTACACCTTTATCAGCTGGTCGTATCATCATGGTGGGATCCATCTGGATGTCTATCAGAGCATCAAACTCATTTTTTTTTGTTATATTATGCCATTTTTTCTTATTCTGTTTACTTTTCTCTTCATAATACAACTTATATACATCTTCTAAACAAAGTTTTGCAAAAGCTTTAACCAATGAATTTTGTTTAGGTATAAAAAGACAGGGCTTCATAAAATTAAAAGTTTCTACACTTTCATTATTATCAAACATAATTTTAAGCATTAAGTTGCGAGTGAACATTTTAATATCAAAAACAATCTCTGTAATGTCCATATCAGCTGTGGGGATAAAGGATAAACCTTTTTCCAAAACATTAAGTTCATATTGTGCTAACATATTCAATGATAGGTTAACTACTACGTTTTTATATTCAAGAACGCTTTCTTTATTGTGTATGGACTCACCATCTCTTTTGCATATTTCCTCTTGTTTCACGTTATACTTCTCCCTCTCTGCTGATTTCTGTGCTGTCCTCTGCCCCCTCTGCTTGTAGGCTTTTCCCTGGTCGGAAGTGGAAAAGTCAGATTCAACTGTCCATGTGGCTGTAAAAAGAGGGTGGTACTTTCCATGTTCTGCCTTCCTGGTCTGGAGATATTACCATTATCTTCACGGTCAACTTCCACTAATGTGGAGAAAGTTTTTCTTCTCGCTCCTGTTGCTGACATGTTTAATGCGCTGTCTCTCCCTTCCTCTGCGCTTTGAATCCACCCCTCTTCTTCTTCCTGTGCATTAACAGCCACCGGATTAGATATTGCCCCTGTTTGCACACTCTGATTCGCTGAGGCCTCCATCTCCATTGTTCTCGCTATACCAGTGTGCTCCGTGGCTGTATTGGACTCTCGTAGGCACGTGGACACATTGCCCAGAGCAAAATCTGTACAGTCTCTTTGTAGTTTCTTTAGCTTAATTTGGAGCAATTTTCTAGCATAGGTCGCAGCATTATCCATTGAGTCATTTACTGGTTTTAAAGTCACTTCAGCACCATATTTTTTGTAGAGATAAACATATTTTTTCCTCATTAGGTTTAGTACAGTTGTCTCTTCCCTTCCTGCTGCAGCAACCAACAGTTTTAAATAACTCAAGCTTGTGCTCAGATTTAGTTGCTGCCATTCAATTAAAAGCACAGGATCACAGATAGAGGGACTAAACCCTGTAAAATATGTCAGTATTATGAATATGTAGATGTAGGAACAGAATTTGAACATCCTCATTCTTATGAGGTCTTTCATTTGAGTGTTAATGCAACTTGTAGTACCCCCATGTGGTATATCTGGCTACATGCCAGTTATGTAATAAACTCTATGTTGGTAAGACCGATAGATTGCTCAAAGATAGAATAAGAGAGCATATATATCATATTAAAAAGAAAAGCATATTTAATGCCCTTGCAAAGCATGTCTGAGACAAGTGAAAGACATAGTTTTAAATTTATGGTCTTAGGCAGATGTTATGAGAATAAGGGGGGGGTGATATCAGAGCTAGAACGGAAGAGTTAGAGGCAAACTGGATTGTGAGGTTAAGGGCTGATGTAGGACATGGCTTAAATGACCATGTGCCAGTGAGACCCATTTTAAAAAATAGAGCATTGCATAGGTGATATTTTTAAATGTGTTATATGTGTACATATTTTTCTGCATTGTGGTACATATTTTTTGTGTACATATTTTTCTGCATTTGCATTTGATGGTACACATTTTTAAATGTTTACATTTCTTTATATGTTTTTAGAAGCATGTTTCTTTAAATAGTAAAATGGTTTTGTCATGTGATTGGTGATGATAGTATAAAATGGGTGTTTTAGCAACAATGTAGATACACCCGAAGAAGCATTTAGTGAAAGCGCTTGTGTTAATAAACAGCTGTGTTGATTGAAGAAACTGGAGCCTTGCCTTTGCTTTTTTTTCTGCTTCTAAGAAAACATGTAAATGTGTCGACTGGATTAGTATTACTGAGCATATGACCTGTTTTAAAGGGAGTCTTGAAATGATATTTATGAGGACAGGGCAAAATATTGCTAGAATGCCATGAGAATTTATAAAAAAAAATAAAGAAAAAAAAGAAGAGAAAGTGAAGCTAATTCTCTAAGCGTTATACTTCTCCCTCTCTGCTGATTTCTGTGCTGTCCTCTGCCCCCTCTGCTTGTAGACCTTTCCCTGGTCGGAAGTGGAAAAGTCAGATTCAACTGTCCATGTGGGTGTAAAAAGAGGGTGGTACTTTCCATGTTCTGCCTTCCTGGTCTGGAGATATTACTATTATCTTCACGGTCAACTTCCACTAATGTGGAGAAAGTTTTTCTTCTCACTCCAGTTGCCGACGTGTTTAATGCGCTGTCTCTCCCTTCCTCTGCACTGAGGATGGTAGGCAGAAAGGGGTGGTTCTTAATTTGATATACATTCTTGGTAATTAAGAAAAAAGAGAAGTTAGAGAGCTAACAGATCCAGTTTACTATAAGACAGAAGTAGATATTTGGGTTGATTCTAAGCCTTTGAAAAAAAAAAACACATTTGGCAAACAGCTTCTTGGAGATATGAAGAAGTGCAAAGCACTGGGGTCCTTTTGGGTAGTGGTAATACTTTTAGATAACCTGTTTTCCAAATCATTGGAAGAGAGGTTAAACAAAATATTGGAATTTCTTCCATTAGTGTGGTAGCAAGATAGATGCTAGTGACTGGAAGGCTTCGATTCTGACTTCAGCTGCAGGGAAAATCATTGAATCGCTGCACGAGGAATGAATTTATAAGCATGTGCAAGCCAATGCTCCATGGCAGGAGGGTCATGCCAGACAAGATAAACAAGATTAGAAAGCTATTTTTTCTGCATATCTAAAGCTTTGTTATTTCAGCAGTTCACATTAAAAGTGGTTAAAAGGTAAATAACAAACCACTCCTAAAGTAACAGTATTGTCACCTGGTCTAAATAGCAGTTAGTGCTTCAAACTATATTTTAAACATATTTATATATGTATGTGTTTATTTACTTACTTATTTATTTATTTTTTTGCCATGAGTTTCTACTATTCCCTTGCAAAGTTTACTGCACCATTGAGCATCAGTCAGGTAGAGGATGTTTTCTTTATTCAGGGAGACAATAACTTGAAAGATAGGAGATCTGCTATATCCAAGATGGCAGAATATGAAATTATCTTGGTTGTGTGACACTATCCAACCATGTGTATGGCCCCTAAAGTGTCAGAGAAGTTGCATTGTAAAGTTTCTGTAGAGGGTGCCACATCTAAAGTAAAATTCTGCAATCTCCCTCTAAGGAAAGAGGGAGGGTGTTGATTACGTGATTATCAGTCACGCAGTTGCCCCTACAGTGCCTGCATCATTATTCAGGCTCGAATCACACAAGCTTAACAATAGAATGCCATTTCACTGTGCCAGATGGTTATTTTAAAGAAACATCTGTATGCGACATTACTATAAATAGATCATTTTTTGTTTATTTCTTAAACACATTGGCTATATAGGGGACACTTGCAAAATAGTGTTAGCTAAGTTTCTCAACTTAAAAAATTAACATTTCCACCTCTTTCATGGTCTTGCATAAGTTCCAATCACCATGTCTTAAACTGTCAGCCAATGATCCACATAATTGCAAAATGCTGAGCTGTTAACTATCTTACACTGAATCTCACTTTGTGCCTTCTAAACTCTAATGTTCAGTTTTTAATAATGTGTTTAGTTTTAGCTATATAAAACTTGGAAGAATTATATTTTAATAAACAAGTCAGCACTCCCTGTTTATAGTTTTTGATGCCTGAATTTGCACGTATTACATTTCATCTCTAAATTCAAACATCTCAAGACTCCTTCAGATATTGCACTTCTTACAAAGCCTTGTTCAAAAACTTGACACCATATTCATAAACATAGTGAGGAGTTCCATAAATAGGGTGTGTACAGTGTGGATCATACATTAACTGGACATTGTATTTATTAATGAGGGTTAATGATGTGACCATCCAGTATATATTCATAGAGCTTACATGACTTATACAGGTACATTTTGCAACAAAACGACTGCTTCCTACACATTCCCCCTATCATTTTGGTACACATAGATGGCTTTACCAGTTATGCAGCATTTCAGCTTCATTTTAGTACCCCTTAATGCCCTCTTAAAGTTTGCTGTGAATATTCCTGTCATCTAAAGTTACTGAGCTGTTACCCAATATTGCACAGTGTATCTTTTAATCAATTATAAGAGATGGAATTCTGTGAGGTAGTGCCATGGTTCATCTGCTTCAGAGTTTATGCAGTAGCATAAGGACATAGTCAAATAACCATGTCAGCACTGTTGCCAGCTAGAGATATATGCAGATGCAAATACATATAACTTCTCAAAGATGCTGACACACAAGTTAGCTATTTCGACCAGTTCCCTGACAACAACATGTAGTACAGAATGTGCAGGTGGCAACTATCCACTGTGATAATGTGTAATGTCGCAATTCATCTTCAGTGATGAGGGCTGTGGGCTGTTGGTTTCATTGGCTGGGAACCTGACCCCTATCCCCTGAACATTCGGGAACTGTCTGAGGATGTCCTTCAAGGATGCATCTGCAGTCCTTACATATGGGTTGTCCTGCCTCAGGCAGCCCTTCGGTCGGCCGGATTCCAAAGTCTGGGTCCGGCGTCGGCTGATGACGCCATCTTCCTCAGTATTTCTTGCCGCGAGGTGCCCGAAGCAGAAGCAGTTCGCAAGTGCCGGTTGGCCAGCACCTGTGATTTCAGATACCGAAGTCTTCAAAAAAGCTAAGTACCCCGTTGGGGACTCTTTCTTGCCTCAGCCGATGTCAGATTAAATGGTTAAAGTTAATAGTTGTTTATCTTGTGGGAAACAAATACCTCATAAGGATTTCCACTCTTACTGCTTACCCTGCCTAGGCCCAGACCACGACGTCTTGGCCTGTTCAGCCTGTGCTTCCTTCAATAAACGCACTCTTAGGCGTCGGGCAGAGTTTGCAGAGAAATTTTTTGGAGAAAAATTCTGCTATATCATGCCGTCGGAGATTCTGACAGCTCATTTACCCAAAAAACGAAAGGATAAAGACCGACACACGCGGTCCGCGGTTTTGGCCGACTCCACGCCTAGGCCTGCCGCGAGTGTCTCGGGCTCTACTGAAGCCAAAGCTCTACCGCTTCTGACCGACGACACTGCACAGCCGGTAACTTCGGTACCGGAGGCCATCCCTGAGTCGGTCATACAACTACCTTCTGAAACCGGTGCTCAGGAAATATCCGACACCATTTCTGTTGACAAAACTACTCCAGCACGTGGGGCAGCCAGGCCTCCTGTATCCATGTCCATTAAGGCCTTTACAAGGGCTAAAGCTGCTAAACAGACAAAAACTCTACCTCCCAAGGCTATTCCTCAGGGATCCACTACCGGTTCACAAATCTTAAGTTTGGCTGAAGACCTTAACTCCTTAATCAGGGGCTGTCAGTCACATCCAGACAGGGGCTCTCAACCACCTCCAGGCAAAAGACCCACGGTTGAGCAGACAGATCCCCAGTCTTCAGATGAGGCCTCAGATGACTCTGCCCTTTCAGACTACCAGGAGGAGGCCCTTCCGGCCTACGAGGATTCTGATGCAGAGGAATTTATTCCCTTGGCCTCCCCCCCTGAAGAGTTCTCCTTTGGGGAGACCCTTCACTCCATGAGAGAGCATTTCAATTGGCAAGGCCAGGAATTCTCTGATTCCAGGAAGAGATTAAGGACTTTTTTACATTTACCTCAGCATAGGCCTTTGGCTATCCCTCCTGTTTTAAGTGTTATAGAAGATGTATTCTCTGAGTCTAGTACTTCCCCTGACTCCCTTCCTCCGGCTCCTGTCAAACCTGACAGGTACTACAGGGTCCCTGACTCACATCTATACCTTTACAAGGGCCACTCAGCTGACCCAGAAACTATTTCTCAGGGCCCTAAAGGGGTTGCAACCACCACTGCCAAGAATCCACTTCCTTCTGAAAGGGAATCCAGGGCTTTAGAGAGATGGGGTAAAAAGGTGTACACTTCTTCCACTCTTTCTATGAGAGCTTTAAATTGTCAATCCCATATGATACAGTAGCAAGAGTATCTGTTAGATGAGTTGTATAAAAAACTATCCTCGCCTGAACCCCTAGACCGCAAGGCACTTCAGGATCTGTTGCATAACTCTCAGCAGGTTAGCAACCATTTCTTACAGTGTGGTTATGATGCATTGGAAGCTTCGTGTAGGTCAGCAATGACGGGTGCAGTCATACGTAGGCATACTTGGCTGAAGGAACAAACACTGCCAGATCATGTTAAAGCAAAGCTTCTGGATGCACCACTGGAAAAGCAAAAGTTATTTGGTTCCACGGCTCAAGAGGTCTTAAAGAAATTTGAGGAAAAGGCTAAATCAGTACAAACAGTCAAAGATTTTCTCCAGGTCCAACCACCAAGATTCAGCAGAAATTGGCCTTCTAAGAATTGGTCCTTTCCAGACACAGACAGATTTCAAAGAGGCAAAACCAGGCATGCCAGAGGTAGAGGGCAAGCTCGAGGCTCCTACAGAGGGCGTCAATGGCAGCCTCTGAACCAGAGAGGTAGTGCAGGACCTTCCACTGCTGCACAAGGACAAACTCAATGACTTGACTTTGACTCCGCCAACCAGGGCTCAATTGGAAGCACCTTTGGGCGGAAAGCTATCACTATTCTCAGAAAATTGGCACAGTATTGCAAAGGACAAATGGATACTGCAAATAATTGACAAAGGATACAGATTCCATTTTCATACATTACCAAAAAGACAAGGCATGCCAAACCTGCCACCAAATCAAAGGGCAGAGGCTTTCAAGCAAATTTCCAAACTACTACAAATGAAGGCAATAGAAAAGGTTCCTTATACAGAACAAGGCCAAGTATTTTATTCCAGACTATTCCTTCTTCCAAGAAAAGAAAAGCAATGGAGGCCTATTCTGGACTTGTCCGCACTGAATACTTATCTCATTGTGCCAAAATTCAAAATGCTGACCTTACAGCAAGTCCTTCCCATGCTGGGCAAGGGGTCCTGGCTGGTAACTCTAGACCTCAAGGAGGCATACCTGCATGTCCCTATCAGACAAAGTTGCAGAAGACACCTCAGATTTCTTGCAGGTTCAGAGCATTATCAATTCTCAGCATTGCCCTTTGGCTTATCTACTGCGCCCAGAGTATTCACGAAATGCCTGGCATCAGTAATTGCACATTGCAGACTTCAGGGGATTCAAATATACCCATACCTGGACGACTGCCTTATACAAGCGGACAGCCAACAAACATTGGTAAAACACTTGAACTATGCCATCCGCCTACTACAGGCCTTGGGATACACAGTCAACATTCAGAAATCAAGACTTGTTCCATCCCAACGAATAATTTTTCTGGGTGCAAAGCTGGATACAATCACCCAAATGGCTTTTCTCACAGAAGGAAAACAAAAACAATTACCGGATTATTTCAGAAATCTGACAACACAAACCCAGCTGACTGCAAGGAAAATCCTGCAGGCCCTGGGTTTCATGGCATCTTGCATTCTTCTGATTCCACAAGCAAAGCTGCATATGAGGAAACTACAATGGTACCTAAGGAGTCTATGGTCTCAACACAGTCACAGCCTAGAAGTTTTGATTCCCCTCATCCCATGCCTCCAAAAAGAATTTCAGTGGTGGGCACAAGCAAGCCAGTCAAACATTGGTCTACCTTTCAGCAAGCCTCATATCAGCCAAACCATTACAATGGACACCTCAGACCATGGATGAGGAGCAAACATAAAGGGCAGATGTATTCAAGGGCAATGGACACAAAAGGAATTGCGCCTTCACATCAACCAAAAGGAAATGCTGGCAGTGATACATTCAGTCGAGGCCTTCAAACATTTCCTGCATCAAGGTCACCTGCTAATAAAGACAGACAATACTACAGTTATGTGGTACATAAACAAGCAAGGAGGTACCCATTCCTACCCTCTTTGCAGGCTGGCAATGAATCTTTGGGAACTCTCCCTAAAACTCAACATAGAGCTGCATTCCCAGTTCGTACCAGGAAAGGACAATGTGCTGGCGGACAGCCTAAGCAGAAACACCATGGATCCACACAAATGGATGTTGCATCCAGACATTTTTCCTCAGATAGCACAAGCATGGGGAAAGCCGGACATAGATCTTTTTGCCTCCCCCCCCACAACCATCAACTGAAGAAATTCTGCACAAGGACATACCATCCTCAAGCATGCAAAGTGGACGCCCTATCCTTCAGCTGGAAGGCTCTAACAGTATATGCATTCCCACCGCTTCCGTTAATGACCAAGGTCTTACTGAAGATCAGGACAGAACAACCAAAAGTGATTCTGATAGCCCCGGACTGGCCAAGACAACACTGGTATCCACTGTTAAAGAGCATGTCACGTACGAAACCGTGGCCTATACCACAATGGCCACTACTTCTGACACAGCACAATTACAAAACTCTACACTCCAGTCTAAAAACCTTGCAGCTGACAGCCTGGAAAATACCTTGACTCCTAGCCAGGATAAACTAACCAAGAGGGTAAAGGATATCATCATGGAAGCTCAGCGGCCTTCCACAAGAAAGGCATATTCAGCAAAATGGAAAATATTTCGAACCTGGAGCACCACAAAGGGTCAGGATGTGACAGTGATGAGCATTCCACATATCCTTGAATACTTGGCTGAAATGCTCCATAATGGCCTTTCTTATTCATCCATAAAAAATCATGCTTCAGCTATTTCAGCAGAGTATAACACTGATCCACCTGTATTTTCTCATCCTCTGCTAAGGCAGTTTCTAAGAGGGATAAAAAACATCAACCCTCCAAGGAGACCTCCAGTGCCTGCATGGGACCTTAACTTCATGTTGGAAAAATTAACTCTACCTCCCTTTGAACCAGCAGCATCTTCAGAACTGCAATTCCTGTCTTGGAAGACTGCCTTCCTTCTGACCATTACCTCAGCAAGAAGAGTATCTGAGTTACAGGCCCTCATGGCAGTACAACCATTTCTCATTTTCCATAAGGACAGAGTCTCTTTGAGAACCAATCCTTCATTCATGCCAAAGGTGGTATCCAGAGTCTCACTAAACCAAGCTATCCACCTGCCTACTTTCTTTCCAGACCCACAAAATAAGGGAGAGAAACTTCTGCATACTCTGGACATTCACAGACAGTTGCGCTACTACTTGGACAGAACTAAGCCTTACAGAAAAACTGACCAACTGTTTGTAGCATATGCTGCCGGTGTACAAGGAAAAGCAATTTCCAAACAAACAATTTCAAAATGGATAGGAAATTGCATTCGATTCTGTTACTCCTTTCATGGAAAAGCTGTGCCAGCTAACATCAGACCTCATTCCACCAGAGCAACGGCCACCTCCACAGCCTTCTTAAGAGGGGTGGCTACAAAGGACATTTTAGAAGCTGCTACATGGAGCTCTGTGCATACATTTTCCAAGCATTACAACTTGCCTTTATATTCCAGATCCAGAGCAGGCTTTGCTACTGCAGTCCTGCAGGGCATGTTAGCTACACCATCCTTTTCTTAGGTCCTACCTCCCCCAGCTTGGCTATGGTATTCTACCCATATGTAAGGACTGCAGATACATCCTTGAAGGACATAGTACAGTTTTGTACCTACCATAAATGTAGATGTCCGATAGGTATGCATCTGCAGCCAGGTTTTCCCTCCCTCCTACCCCTCAGTGGTATTCTTTGGGTAACTATCCCTCTTTTCAGCTAGCTGGGGTTACCTTTTATGGTGTATTTGTTTTTTATTGCTGTGCATGATTGGAACTTATTCTTTTCTCCAAATTTAGCCTTCTTTAGAGGGCACCTGGCATCTGGGGCAAGAAAAACTGAGGAAGATGGCTGACGCTTTTATACCCCAGGCGCTCTGACGTCGGGGAAAGGAGCGACATCAGCCGACGCCGGACCCAGACTTTGGAATCCGGCCGACCGAAGGGCTGCCTGAGGTAGAACAACCCATATGTAAGGACTGCAAATGCATACCTATCGGACATCTACATTTATGGTAGGTACAAAACTGTACTATCTGCATTGTAGAATGCATTTAGTGCAGTACAGAGGTATCACAGCAGCCCTCTGTAGTCGATATTTTGCTGTTATCTACTGGTATAGCTATGGGCCTTTGCTGAAACTGCTGTTGTTACTGACATTATTTGAGAAAATGACAACAGTGTGACTCACTCTAATCGTTGACATTGTGACTAGGAGCAATTTGTGATGGCTTATGAATCTTTAGCCATGACTGCAGAGAAGTGGTCATTTCAATATATTAATAAAGGGATGTGATGTTTTTGTGTTTAAATTACCTGTTTAACTGTTGTAGGCTACACACTCAAGTGTGATAGCCATTTCTGTGCATTTAAAGTGTTTTTTGATTGTATCTGCTTTATTTTCTGAAAAAAACAAAAAAACAATACTTGTTTTCCCACCTTTCTAAGCTAGTATAGTTCAGTTTTCAGGTTAGTACTGAATTCAGGGCTGTGTTACAAGTTTTTGTGTTTGCCCATACCTTACTTGGATAGAAGGAAGTTTCTCTGTTCACTGTGAGAGAGGGAGCTTTGAGCAGACTATCTGTCCCTGGTGGAGTGGTTTCAGCTCAGAAATTAATAGTTTATTGGCCATTTTGGACTAATTTCTATCTCTTTCATTTCCCTGCTATAAAACCCGAATTTGCGCGGTTTTGTGCACTGGGCAGCACCAGTTAGCTAGTGTATAACTATTCCCAGCTCCACAAAGTCTACTCTTCAGTTTTTCCCTTGGAACTAGACAAACTTTGAACTTAAGAACTCAAACCATTCACATCTCATACGGCACTTGCTCAAAACTCATAGCAAGCACTAATAAACCTTAGCACTAGACCCCCCCTATACTGTAGAGAAGGACAAGGCTTTCTATTCAACCTTACCAGCCAATCAGTAAAACAGTTCACTGTACCTATCCAGGCATGTCCAAAGGGAAGTTACAGGTGTACTGTCCGGTCCAACTGGTGAATCTGCGCATTTTGAGGCAATGTTACAATTGCCTCATGTACACAGATAACCCTCTCCTCCTTCCACCAAACACTAATACATGCGAGAGTTGCAATTATACAGCCAAACTGGAGGCTAAGCTCTCTCAACCCAAGACTGGACCAGGTAGTCAAGAGGAGAAGGGAATTACTTGCATCAAACCAACAGTCTCACATAGACCTATGAAACCAGCACCGGCAAAAAACACACATAAATACACAAAAACATACTCGGAGGCTCTAAATAAAAATCTGCAAAAGCAACAGAGACCTCCAAAGCAGACATCCAAGCAGCCTCCACTCCCCAACACAAACCATGAAACACATACTTCACAAAACTACTGTGCCACACAATCACAGCCCTTAAGGCAAAATAACATACCCAACACACTAGTAATTGGTGACTCTATAGTCAGGCACACTGACGTCCCACTCACTAGGCTGAACAATGAGAAGGTTACTGTTAGTTGCCTGTAAGGTGCCAGGATCCACCACATAACACAAGCACTCAGGTCACTCCAGAACAAGTACAAATATGACTTTGTCATTGTCCATGTTGGTGTGAATGACCTGAGCCGTACCTCCCTGGACTACATGAAAAGAGACATGGAAGAGCTCTCTGATCATGTAGCTCAGGCCAGTATGACCCTGCCCCTGAGTAGCTTCCTGCCCTCACCAAGAATGATACCACGGTATAGAGAAAAAATTATCAATTTCAACAATTGGCTAAGCTTCTGGTGTCATTCAAAGGGAATCCAGTGTCTGTCAGCCTAGGATGACATGCTCGACAAGCCATGCTGCTTCTCTAGAGACGGCTTGCACCTGCCACCCTTAGGCTTTTGCATACTGGCCAAGGCTCTTGACATCCCCATAGTGCCTTTTTTAGGCAAAGCTCAAAAGACAAACCCACCACCGTAAATAGCACAAGTAACAAAAACTAAGGGTAATGCTACTCAGTGCCAGAAGTTTAAATCTCAAAATGCACACACTCAAGGCACTCCTCAGTATGGGGAAAATCGATATATGTGCAGTAACAGAAACCTGGTTTAAGTCTCCAGAGAGCACCCCAGCACTACCAGGCTACAACTCATACCATACATTTCGGCCACAAAACCTGGACCGAAATACAAAAGGTGGGAGGGTATCCATATTCATCAATGATACCTATACCTCCAGGTTAGTGGCACAGCACGATGCTTTAGAGATCATCCACGTGCAACTAACAATGGCCAAAACTGCTATTCAAATTATACCTTGCTACAGATGACTCACCATGTCCCAGGACCCCCACTCCGCATTCCTGGAAACACTGGGAAACATAAAGGTCCTACAAAACACCCTGATACTGGGTGATTTCAATTACCCAAACATTAACTGGGAGAACTACTCAAGTGCAAACTCCCTTGCCCAACATTTCCAAGAATTTATAAACTCAAATGCCCTGGATCAACTGGTCAACACCCCCACCAGAAGTGGCAACATATTGGACCTGGTCATCACCAACATGGGCGACTGGTGTTCCACACCAGAGGTCAACCCCTCGCTTGTTAGATCTGACCAAAAAACGAATCACTCTGGATATCCACATTCCGCCACCACCCCCGGTCAAAGAAACCACTGTGAAAAACTTTTCAAAAGCAAACTTCAAGTGACTTAAGACCGAGGTGGGAAGTTTCAAAGCCCCCATGCTAAAGGATAATGCTGTCCAAGCTGCAAAATACTTTACTAATGCACTCTATGGGCACCTACAGGAATGCATGGATTGTACTATCCCAAACAAAACCAAGACTTACTCCTCCAAGAAAAGGAAACCAGTCTGGTGCACCCCTGCTATAAACAAGCTATACAACAGAAGGAGGAAATTAGTACAGAAAAGAGTAAAATCCCAAGAAGGGAAGACATCCCAGATCATTATCAGCAAGAAACTACGTTCTCTCATAAAATCATCCAAGGCTAGCTTCGAAAGAAAAATTGCCATGGACTCCAAAGATAACCACAAGGCATTCTTTAGCTATGTCAAGAATCTAAGTGGCAATTTTCAGGTATGCTCGGAGTTAGTGCAGAATAGCACAAAATACACTGAACCGACCAATATAGCCAACATCCTGGCAAACAGGTTCAGTGCAAACTTCACCCACCTCTCGCCCCCAAAAGGGCTTATAACTATACCAGAAGAATGTAGTGCCCCTGAAATCACAGACACTCAGGTTAAAACAGCCCTCTCCAAAGCCAAAAACACAGGATCAATGGGACCGGACGGTGTCCCAGGCTGCGTCCTACACAAGCTCAAAGATGAACTAACCCCTTACCTAAACACACTGTTTAAACTCAGCCTCTCCACAGGCTATGTGTCCACAGAGTGGCGCACAGCAACGGTTATTCCACTCCACAAAGGTGGAGCCAAAACGGACCCCGGGAACTATCGCCCTATAAGCTTGACTAGCTTGGTCTGCAAAGATATAGAGTGCATCATCATGGATCTCATTAACAGAGACATTGGAAACCTCGAAACACTGCATCCTACCCAGTTCGGCTTTGTTAAGGGCAGATCATGCCTCCTAAGCCTGGTGGACTTCTTTGAGACAGTTACCAAGGCTATAGATGAGGGAAAGGTGGTCCACACAGCTAACCTAGACCTTGCAAAGACCTTTAACACCATTCCCCACTCAGGTATTATAGACAAGCTCACCAGACTGAACATAAACCTCTACATCACAAGATGGGTTGCTAACTAGCTCATGGACAGAACCCACATGATAAGAGTTGCGGGAGCTAGGTCTGACTCTAAACCGGTTACAAGTGGCATTCTCCAGGGCTCAGTCCTAGGACCCTTCCTGTTCAGCATATACTTTTCAGAGGTACAGGCAAGCACAGGAGGACTATGGCTGACCAAGTTCACAGGAGACTGTAAACTAGGGGCTATAATTGACTCTCCAGCTGACACAAACATCCTCCAAAAGGGTCTCACTGAGACAGATACCTGGTGTCAAAACCATGGCCTCAAGCTAAATGCCAAAAAGTGCATAGTCATCTCATTTGGAAAAAATCAAATTATCCACAACTACCACATAGGTGGTAGCCCCTAAATACGGAAGACGTAATAAGGAATCTGGGGACCCAAGTAGATAGTAACCTCTCCTTTGATAATCACATTGCCAAAGTGGTTAGAAAATCCTCTATGTGGCCTACCTAATCAAAAAAGGGTTTGCATCCAGATCGAAAGAGGTTATTGGGCCCCTCTATATACCACTCATCAGACCCATCAAAGAGTACAATGCCCCATTTCAGATGTACCTGACAAGACACCTGCAACAACTGGAAAGACCACAGAAGTACCTCACCAAGAGGATCACTGGCCTCAAGCAGATGCCCTATGCAGCTCGACTGAAGAAACTCCAGCTGTACTCGGTTGCATACCACCTATTCAGAGGTGATCTCTGCCTGACATACAAGGCCATGTCCAACCCAGAATTGATGGAAATGCTCCACCTAAAGAAAACCATATCCCCACAAGCCACACGGTCCAGGGATCTAAACCTCACCACAACATTAAATAGGACGTGCTGGAGGGATAGATTCCTGTCCCACAGACTTCCCATGCTCTGGAACAAGATTCCAATCTATATTAGACAGAGCTCCTCGCTAACCCTCTTCAAGAGAAACCTTGACGAGTGGATGGGAAACAGAAAGTTTACCCCATGGATCACTTCAATGGTTCTGCTGGACAGAGGCACTGGGAACTAATCTAAGGGGAAGGCGAAAGCCAACACATTACAGCTAGGCTTATAAATGCCTTTGGGCAGATAGCCTAGTACTCACCTATGAATCTATTGAGTTGCTTCCTTTGGTGGGAGAATGTTATCACTGCATCAGAGGGTTTTCAGTCTTGTGCTTATGCAATATATATATATATATATATATATATATATATATATATATATATATATATATATATTTATATACACATATATGTATATATAGGGATCTGCTTCTAAATCCCATAATTTCAGAATCCCGAAGACAAAAATACTGAGATGAGAATCACAAAACTTAAAATGCCAAATTGCATAAGTTTTCCCAGGGCAAGTAAACACTTGCCCAATGCGGGGAATTATATCCTTTCTCCACTGTAGTGTGATCCTGAAGTTGGTATGTATAGTTAGGTGGGCTTTAGATAATGCAGTTTTTTTTTTACTGACAAAGAATTATCAATTTTCAAGGAAGTGTTTCCATTTGTTTGGTAAGCGATGTGGCTGGGAAGGAAGATGCTGCGTTCTAGAGTGATAACAATTAGAAAATACTGGATAAAAACAGAAAATAGATGATGAACATTAATTCCTGACTGTTTCTGATTGGGAAGTGGGTGTCTTTGTTCGACCTTCCTGATTTGTCTGGTTGCTGTTCACTACATCTACCAGGAAAGGGCTACAACAAGCCTACAGACGCTTGCATCATGTAAGTCAAGACTATTGATCACCAAGGAGCCTGTGGCCTGCTTCTCATCTTATGATTGGTGCTACCATTTTGCTTCTCATTAAAGAAGAAGCAAAGGAGCATTGTAGTCCAGCAAGTCCAGCAGTGTGAAGCTGTGGCAAGGTCAGCACTAGCAGTAGCCAGGCACACCCAATCAGTTGAATCCTCTCTTTTTATCATTCATGACAAAGCTAATTCTTTCTTTTCAATCTAATGTAACTTAAGAATATCTCCCTAAATATTTAATCCATAAATCATTAGTGTCTGCTTATTAGTTTTCCCTCAAGTGTTTGGCAGTGTCCTTTATAAACAAATACACAGAGTTGACATTTTTCATGCACAAGCACCCTTGAAATTTCACCAATACTTAGATGCACACAGCACAACTAGTTTGCAGTGACAAATGCTATCCCCAGTTGTCCATGACATTACTTTATATTCTCACTGCAGTTATCTTATTAATAAAAAAGGGCCTGTTGCCACGGATATGAACTTTCCCACTGTCCCGTTACCAGCTTGGTGGATATGGGAATTCTAAGACAATGTAGAAATTGCCTCATGTTTACTGACCACCAGCTAGTTCTCAAACAAACTAATATGGTTTATGAGAGATGGATTTACACAATGTCACTGGACGCAAAGCTGTCACATAAAAGCACTCCTAAAGTCAGTAGTACACATACCGCACCCATCAGACACAGTTCAAAACAGATACCTAGACCCATATATGCTTAGCCACTTTATAACCTTCCTAAACCCCAAAGACCTCCTAGATACAAATACCCTCAGCAGCCCCAAATGCACTCTTTTAAAACATCACTCACATCAACACATATAGCCACATGTCACGCAGCCTCTACTTCTAAGCCCATAAGACAAGCCATCATACAATTCAACATTCTAGTCATTGGAGACCCCATTGTGAGACAAAGTGATGCTCTTCTCAAAAGGCTGAGTAAGGTGAAAGTCCTAGTCAATTGCTTATCAGGGGCCAGAATCCACCCCATTATGCACATACTCAGGCCATTGGACCACAGGTACCAGTATGACCTCATCATAGTCCATGTGGTTGCAAATGACCTGAGACATAACCCCTTATACTATATGAAGTGTGATATCACGGATCTCTCTGAATATGTGGCCCATGCTGGCATTAGCCTAGCATTATGCAGCATTTTACCTAATCCAAGGATAATGCCACAATATGAATAGAAGATGGCTGCCTCTAATAAGTGGCTTATTTTCTCATGTCATTCTGAGGGGGAGCAATATTTGTCAGCATGGAAGGAGATGACAACAGACCATGCTGCTTTGCCAGGCATGCTCTGCACCTCTCTCATCTAGGATTTTAAAAATTAGCTAAAGCACTGTCATATCCCCCATTGTGCCTCTTTTAGGCAATTCCAAACTGAAAGTAGTTTCTGACATGGCAAATCTAAAACAAGTAAAATCTAAGGCAGTTACTGCTCAATGCTAGGAGTCCAAACAGAAAAAACTCCACTCCCAACAAGCTCTCCTCACACTAGAGAATATTGAGACAAGGTTTAAAGCCACAGAAATCACATCAGCAGTGCAAGGCTATAATGCTTTTAACACATTTAGACCAGCTACTACACAGATACGGACTAAATGTGAAGGTATCTCAATTTACATCAAAAATAAATATGCCTCAAGGCTGGTCAAACAGGGCAATGCACTTGAACTTCTCAACATTCAAATCCCCATAGACAAAATTCCATACCACTTCCTTACAAGCTGTAGGCCCCCTTAAGGTCCTATGAAAACCATAATATGTATTTAGACTTATTGGAAATACTCACCATCCAACCCAATAACATATTAATGGCAGACTTTATTACCACACTATTAAATGGAAATCATATACAACACTAATTGTGCAGGCACAGAGATTCCTGGATTTTGTAAACACAAATTCCCTGGACCAGACTGTCAGTACACCAACCAGGGGTGCAAACATGCTTGAACAGGTCCTCACTAAAATGGGAGAGTGCTGCACACCCCTCCCCCAGTGTAATGTCTTCTCTGGTATGGTCAGGCCACTAAATGGATCCTTTAAAGTAAAAATAAAACCTAGAATCCCAGCTAAGCCTGGAATGTTTAAGAACTACTCTAAGGCTAACTTCCTACTAAATTCCTACTATTAATTGATAACCTGGCAAAATTTCAAACTCCCATAAACCCTAAGAACACTACTGCCTACTCAAAACTGTTCACAAAAATCCTCTACAAGCATGTTAATAGCTGCATAGAGGCAGGTGTACACACCTGGAAGAAGTACAGAAATAACTCAGAAAACAAGCTATTCTTTTGGAAACATGACATCAGTAGGCTGTATAACAGAAAGAAGAAAATCATGGCAAAAATTAAGAGGTGTAGCACCCAGCATGATAAAAGCACTCTTATCAAACTGAACAAACAACTCAGAGGACAAATAGCAGCTACCAATGCCAAATTTGAGTTAAATTTGGATTCACAGGCCAAGGACAACTAAAGGACATTCTTATCTATGTCCACTACCCAAAGGCAGTACACAATTGTGTGCAGAGATCATTGTTAATGGAGCCACTTATACTGACCTAGAAGATATAGCAAATCTACTGACTGACAAATTCAGCTCCACCTTTACCCCTCTGGCCCCCTCTGCCTCTTAGGAAATACCATCAATTATAACACCCTACTATCACTAGGGAACAGGTCATTAATGCTCAATCTAAGGCCAAGAACAATGCATCAGTGGGCCCAAACAATATCCCAGGATGCTTTCTAAGTAGCACAAAACAGGACTTTCAGTCCCTCTACACCTGGTATTTAACTGCAGACTCCAAACAAGTTTTGTGCCTCATGAATGCCAAACAGCAATTTTCATTCCTCTGCACAATGGTGGGCCATCTATAGACCCTGGAAACTAAAGACACGTATGTTTCACTAGTCTCATATGGAAAAACATGGAAAGAATTATCCTGCAAATGATCAATTATGACATAGGAGCCCTCCAGACACTGGACCCAACAAAATGTGGTTTTCTCAAAGGCAGTTCATGCCTACTCAACCTGATGGACTTCTTTAAGAAGGTCACCAAAGCATTGGATGAGGGAAAAATGGTCCAAAATGCTTATTTTGAAATGTCTAGGGCATTTGACATAGTACCCTACATGGCATTGTTGACAAACTCAAGAGGTTAGGTATAAACCCTTATGTTACCCAGTGGATAGTCAACCGGCTCACAGACAGGACCTAGGAAGTTAGAAATGGGGATTCTACCTTTATAAAGAAGCCAGCCACAAGCGGTGTCCCTCAGAAATCAATCCTTGGACTGCTCTTTTTAGCAGTTTCCTCTCTGAAGACAAAGCCAATGTCAATGTCAATTTTGCAGATGATTGGAAATTAGGAACAGTCGTACAGTCCCCCACTGACACAAATGTTTTCCAGGAAGGGCTGAGACAGACAAATGTATTTATTTATTTATTTATTTATTTTACATTTGTTAACCGGGATAGTCCAGCTGGATATATGTCCATTTTCAGTGGAGACCCGGGGAGAAAAGCTCCAGAGAGACAATTTTTACAGAACATACAGACAAACTTGGGTACATATTTCATCTAGATCCATAAGGGTATCTAGTTATTGACACTTATAGGTATATACTACAGATACTTAAGGTACAAACTACAGACAGATACATTTTACAATAGTCATTAAACAATTTTACATTGTTCATACTAACACTGTTATATGTATGTTATCATACCTTTGATGTGGTGTACATTTATATGCAAGTAACAGATAACTGGTGTCAGAGCCATGGATTAAAAATAAATGCCAAGAAATGCATAATAGGTTTGTTTGGGAATTCATCTAACCTCAGTAACTATCATTTTGACAAGACACCCCAAAGAATTGACCCAAGGGACTTGGGGACCCAGACAGACAGTAATCTAGCCTTTAACCATCACATGCCTACAGTAGTGAAAAAATAATTCTAGATTGTGCAACTTATAAACAAAGGTAAGGCATCTAGGTTCAAGGAGGTCATTGTTTCACTGTATTCTCTATTCATCAGTCCTATCATTGAGTAAAGTGCCCCCACTGGTATGTACCTAACCAAGCACTTCCAACAACTGGAACATCTACAGAGGTTCCTCACTAAAAGAATACTGGGCATAATTGACATGTCCTATGCAGATTGCCTCAAGGCAGTATCCCTATATTCTGTCTCCTGAAGGCATTTGAAGGTAGATCTATGCTTGGCATACAGGGCATTGTTAGATTCCACCCTGATGAAACTCCTGCATATATGCAAAACAAACAGCATCAGAATTACCCATTCTCAAGACTTAAAGCTTGCCTGTGATATGAACAGGACCTGTTGGAGAGACAGATGTATCCCAGAGACTAACCCTTCTCTGGAACAGGTTCCCCATCCATGTGAAGAAGAGTTCCTTCCTAACCAAATCTAAGTGCAACTTGGACAATTGGATGGGGAACAGGAAATTCATCCCTGGTTTGGCACCTATGTTTCTAATGGACACAGGCAGCCTGTAAATGGTTAATCTCCCAAGACCCTGCTTAAATCTTTCATCTCTCAAGCCCCTTCTTACACTTATCAAATGTATCAGAACTGGCCAGAGATTTGAGATGCATGGATAGACTTAAAAATGCTCTTGTAGTCCTTGGCCAAGTACATACCGATAAACCTATGAATGTATGTATTAAATTCACAGAACAGGCTGTATTCAAAATCTGCTTCAGACCAAAGAGATAAATTATGATGACGGTAACCAAAAAAGTAAGGAAAGAAGGTGTAAAGCGATTTAGCAGTACTGCAATAATAATCAGTGCATGTAGCATATTTTATTTATTGTCTACAGCGCAAAGTGATGCATATTAAAAGCAATCATCATCACCAATATCCAAATCCTCATCATCAGTCCCCCTTTTCCCCTTTTCTTCATAGAGTGTTCTGTAAACTGTCATCACTTCACTTGATTCAGAGCCACTCTCCTTCCTTTTTGGTAGTCATACCCACCTGCACGTGCCTTAACTCATGAAGTACTTCCATCTCTTGGATGTTTAAACCAAAGGGTAAAACAGTCACACAGACAAACTATTCAGTAAAAACCCAATAAAGTGGCCTGAATCTACCCATAAGCACTTAAAAAGTAGAAATTCATGGGAGTTCACAGTCAGTGTAGCTGAAACATGAAACACATGTCATATCACTAAAGGCTCATTTGCATTTATCCCATTTATCCCACGGCCCAACACTACAGGAAGTTTAAGGTACTGCACACTGAAAATTCTAGCTTGGCTGTGTCCTTCTTGCAGGTTTTACTCAACCTCTTGGATGGACATCCTCATATTTGCTCTTGCTTTATTCCTGCCTCTCCAAAATCAGCTTTACCAGATTATCTTCTGCATTCCTGCACATATGATCCTCCAAGAGGGCCTTACCCAAACAAATGACTTGTGCCAGAAGCATGGCCTCAAACTCAATGCCAAGAAATGTATCATTATCCCCTTTGGGGAAAATGGAGTCCCCACTAATTATCATATTAATAATGACGTACTAAGCATGCAATCAGTCGTGAGGGACTTAGACACCCAGGCTGATAGCAACCTGACTTTTGACCACCATGCTGCCTCCGTTGTATGAAAGGCTTTGTACATGGCCCACCTTATAAGTAAGGGTATTTCATCCAGGAGCAAGGAGGTCATAACATCCCTGTACTCCTCCCTCATGAGACCCATTATAGAGTACAGTGCCCCCTTTGGTGTGTACCTTGCCAAGCACATGCAGCATCTGGAGAGACTACAGAGGTTCCTGACCAGGGAAATCCAGGGTCTCAAACACCTGTCCAATACTGATAGGCTAAAAGCCCTGTCCCTCTACTCAGTCTCATACAGACTGCACAGAGGTGACCTGTGTCTGACATACAAGGCCATCTTAGACCCAGCCTTGATAGAGATGCTGCATATCTGTAAGTCAAACTCCACCTGCGTAACCCACATGCAAGGCCTGAACCTGGTCTGTGACATTAATAGAACTTGTCAGCAGGATATATTTCTGTTCCAAAGACTCCCCCGTCTATGGAATAGACACCCTCTCCATGTTAAGCATAGTACCTCTCTAGCCCTCTTTAAGAGGAACCTGGATGACTGGATGGGAAACAGAAAACACCCCTGGGATCCCACCTGTATCCCTGCTGGACAGAAAAAACAGGTGCTGACTTTGTAGGAATAAGGGAACAATTCTTGGCTAGGCTTATAAGGGCCTCCAGGCCAACAGCCTAGTATCACCCTATGAATCCATGTACCTATGGTCAGACCAGTGTATTCTTGTTCCACCCATCCTGCTCTGCAACTAGAGCCACTGTGTTTTGTACTCTGATATCCTCATTTTATCATTTGTCCTACTATCTGAATCTTACTATTCATTGCAGGCATATCCCTCGCCTCAAGCTTCCTTAGCAGCTCTGCTTTCACTGCCCAGGTTTCTGTGTCATACAGAAAAACTGGCCACACTGCCGTTTTGTCCATTTTGTTTCGTAGCTTCTTTGGCATTCTTCTTTCACACTCTCCTACCATAATGCTTTGTGTCATTTGATTGCAATACCTCCGTCTCTAACTTTGAGTTTTTTATTCAGAGTTCCCTTCTCCTTAATCTCACTTCCTAGATACTTAAAGCTTATAACCCAGTATTTTCACATTCAATCTCATTTTTCATCTTCTTCTGATTTCATCCAGTTGCTGTTATGTCCACTGTCTTACCTTTACTCATTTTCATCTCAGATGCCTTAGGTTTTACATTCTATACCCCTATAATTTCTTGAAGATTATGGTCTGTCTGTAGTGCCATATTGTCTGCATACAGAGGCTTTGTTGATTTGTTCCTCAACACACACCCACCTCACCTAACCTGTTTGCTGCCGTAGTTCTTCACCAGGAAGAACAGGAGTGTGCTCTCCACTGAACTCTGATGCACACCCACTCCCACTTGACACTTCACTGTGAATCGAAGCCCTGTCCATATTTGTGTTCTTGAATTCTTGTACACAGCTTACATAAACTCCACAGTGTTTCCAGGACTTTGAGCCATTGCAGCCTCCCCAAATTCAGTCTCTTGGGATCTTGTCATAGGATCTCTCCAAGTCTTGTAATGCTCATTTTAGACTCTTTCTTCATCTCTAGTTTCTTGTCTGCTGTCTGTGTCAGTAGAAACACCAGGCTGTTTCTATTGCCTTTTGATCTGAATCCAAAACGCTCATACCCCACCTTAATTTCCACTACTTTATGAACTCATTTGTCAATCACCTGCTCCATCACTTTCATGCAGTGTGACAGGACTACGATACCTCTGTATTGCCTGCAGTTGTGAATATCCCATTTTTTCTTGTACACTGTCATAGGAATGCTTATTTTCTAGTCATCTAGTATATGCCCCCCCCACTCTCTCTGTACTGCAGTTAGTACCCTCAGAAAAACAATTTCCCCTAATGCACCAATCATCTCCATTATAACTACCATAACTTCATCTGAACCTTCCATTTTCCATAACTTTGTTTTCCTTAGTGCACACCATACTTTTTCTAGGGAGAGTTTGTATTCCTCTTTCACCATATGCTGTTTTCTTCCTTCAGAAGTTTCTGGCTGTATCCATCTATCTACTATTGATGTCCCCCGGACTATAGACTAGATTGCTGCTTTCATGTCTTATGAATGGCATCTGCTGACTGTATTTTCTAATTTTCTGACATTGCCTTGCAACCACAGTAGAGCCCCTTCGTGTCACCTGCTAGGTCACATTCAAGAAGATGGTAGAGTTTCTGTGATGCCTGTTCTTTGCCATTGTGACTGCACTTTTAGTGTCTTTGTCAGCCAACCAGCATTTTATGTTAGTCTGGTCTTTGTTTTCTCAGTCCTACTTCTTCCTTCACATCTTTGTAGCTAAATTTCTGGACTTCTAAATTCCTCCACTAACTTTGCTTATGTAACTTATTTCCATGCCCACCTTGACTGCAGTATCTTTCTTGTCTTCACTCATGCTGATTGAGATGTTGCCATTCTTATTTTGTTCCAATGTTCTTTTTCTTCCTGAGGTGCTATACACCTGAGTATCTCCTTAAACTCTTCTGCTTTCTCTCCAGTCAATATCAAAGTCTTCAGCCTAGTCTCTGTTGCCTTAGAGCTTTCTCTGACTACTACTTCAGCTGACTGTGGAACTAGCGGTTTATGCTGAGGAACAGGTTCCCTAGGGATGATACTGCAATCTCTGAGTTAATCCCAAATGACCTTTCCTTACAAGGAAGAAGTCTACCTGAGTTGTACACTCATCACTCTTGCATGGGATCTTGTAACTGTCTCTCTCGGCAAGCCTTGTTTTGGCCACCATTAAGCTGTTTTTCACACAGAAGACTATAATGACAACTCCTTTGTTATCCCTGTTTCTACATCGATGTGGACCCAGACAATTCTCATATCCCTTATCACATGATTAATTAATACATTAATTACACAAAAAGCAGCAAATTACAGTTAAAAGAAAACTGTTAAAAAAAACAAAGGATAAAAAATATAGAAATATAACCATGTCAAATAAATTAATATATATATATATATATATATATATATATATATATATATATATATATATATATACACACATATATATGTAAAGATATATTGTTGAGTAAAAACTTTCTTATAACTATTGGGATGTTTAAAAATGAATGAATGATGATTCAAAAATAGAAAGTGCAGCATTGGGAATAAAAACAATTAAAATGCTATGTAAAAATAAATATGTAGTTAATAGCATAAAATCCTGCACAAATACATTCAACAGATTTAAAAGTGTGTTAAACATGTGTTGATATATAGCTACTAAAAATAAAATTAGTTAATAAAATGAGTTATAAAATTGTGAAATTATGTAGTTATGAAATTTGATCCTTATAAAGTTGTTTGTATCAGGAATATAGTATTAAAAAGTCATTATCTAATAAGGCTCCTCAGTTTAAGTATGCATGCTATGGAGCACATTTCATTGATTCCTGGATACTTGAATGCATCACATCTTAGCTGCCACAACAATTCACATTTCTCCAATCGTAAAAAACTTGGACCACCTCTGATATTTGTGTCAACTCTATCAATTACTTTAAATTCAAAAACATGTTCTGGTGAATTGATAATGAGTTTAGCCAAAGCATTCTCAACCTTTTTGTTCTTGATAGCGTAAAGGTGTTCGTACATCCTGTCCCTAAGTCTCCTGTCAGATTTACCTGTATAAAAAGCAGGACACATTTTACACTGAGCTAGGTATATGATGCTACAAATGTTACAATTATACCTACCTGTGCATGAAAATCTCATGTTCTTGATCATGAAAGCAAGTCCTGTACTAATATGTTTGCAATAGGGACAGCATTCACATTTGAACATTCCTTTGGTCCTTGTGTTATCTGCTCTCTTCTGTTCTAGCATGGTCTTTAAATTAATACCCCTCTTGAATATAATTCTAGGTTTACTTGGTAAATTATCCCATAAGTTGGCATCAGCTGATATCAAGTCCCAATTCTTATGTATTATATGTTTGATTACATATGCTTCATTAGAAAAAACAGAGACAAATGTAATGGAGAAATCTGTAGGTGAAACTTATTCCAATTCTTTTCTGCATTATACTAGCTCACATCCTGACCACCAGAAAAAATCCGTGGTCAAAGATCAGCTGGTTAGAGCTGCCAGAATGGTATCCAACTTTAATGATTTTCTAGGTGAATGTCAGTTCCTTAAAGATATGTTCCTTAAGCGTGGCTACCCACAGTCCCCATTAAAAGATATAATTAAGGAGGTCACATCGAAGAGATCAATGTTTTTTAAGGCTATTCTGAATGATTCTTTATCTGTCAATGAGAATGACCATAGCCCCCTCAGTGTGCATAATAATAGACTAACTAACAATTCGCCTACAGATTTCTCTATTACATTTGTCACTCCATTTTGTAATGAAGCATATGTAGTCAAACGTATAATATATAAGAATTGGGACTTGATATCAGATGATGCCAACGTACAAGATAATTTACTATGTAAACCTAGAATTATATTCAAGAGGGGTATTAATTTAAAGACCATGCTAGAACAGAAGAGAGCAGATAACACAAGGACCAAAGGAATGTTCAAATGTGAATGCTGTCCCCATTGCAAACATGTTAGTACAGGACTTGCTTTCATGATCAAGAACATGAGATTTTCATGCACAGGTAGGTATAATTGTAACACTTGTAGCATCATATACCTAGCTCAGTGTAAAATGTGTCCTGCTTTTTATATAGGTAAATCCGACAGGAGACTTAGGGACAGGATGTACGAACACCTTTACGCTATCAAGAACAAAAAGGTTGAGAATGCTTTGGCTAAACTCATTGTCAATTCACCAGAACATGTTTTTGAATTTAGAGTAATTGATAGAGTTGATACAAATATCAGAGGTGGTCCAAGTTTTTTACGATTGGAGAAATGTGAATTGTTGTGGCAGCTAAGATGTGATGCATTCAGGTATCCGGGAATCAATGAAATGTGCTCCATAGCATGCATACTTAAACTGAGGAGCCTTATTAGATAATGACTTTTTAATACTATATTCCTGATAGAAACACCTTTAGAAGGATCAAATTTCATAACTACATAATTTTACAGTTTTATAATTCATTTTATTATTAACTAATTTTATTTTTAATAGCTATATATCAACGCATGTTTAACACTCTTTTAAATCTGTTGAATGTATTTGTGCAGGATTTTATGCTGTTATTAACTAAATATATATTTTTGGATCTGGGACTATTGAACCAATAGTCCGAATCCACAATCACCGAACACACTTTAACGAAAGCACTTTCACCGAAAAAGCACTTTCTTTAAAGTGTGGTTAAAAAAAACAACACATCTACTTTTATGTAGGGGGGGCAAGCCCCCCTGCATCCCCACACCCCCCTACTTTGATATTCTCACTCCGAGATCGCACTACAGTGAGGAATAGGGAATACTCCCTTATGTGCACCGTAGTACGATCTCCACAACAGGCATACTTACACGAAACTGCTTCTTCGGTGAAAAGAACTTTTGCGTAAGTATGCCCGGCCGATAGTGATTCAGTGATGTTGTTGTATGGGAATCAGTACAGATCCCATATTTTTATGTAGTATTTTAATTGCTTTTATTCCCAATGCTTGCACTTTCTATTTTTTAATTCATCATTCATTCATTTTTAAACATCCCAATAATTATAAGAAAGTTTTTACTCAACAATATATCTTTACATATTTATGTATTCATTTATTTGGCATGGTTATATTTTTATATTTGTTATCCTTTGTTTTTTTTTAACAGTTTTCTTTTAACTGTAATCTGCTGCTTTTTGTGTAATTAATGTATTAATCAATCGTGATAGAGGTTATTGGAGTTGCATTTTGGGAGAGTGTATATATGGATGTTATTTAGTATTGTCTTGTCATTTGTCTGATGAAGTACAGGTATTATCCTGTACAAAAGCGCTAACTTTACTTAATTCAATAAATTCTTTATTTTGAGTGCACCCAGGTCTAGCTCATATTTTTTTGTTTCTTTTCCCAGTTTGTTTTTGGTTTATTTTAATTCTCATATCCTGTTCTGTCGGTCTGCTTTGGTATGAGCATTTGGTCCCCCCATTATGATGACCAACCATATCTCCCAACTGTCCAGATTTTCACATAATGTCCATATTTTTGGCTTATGTTTTAGGTCTGTTCCTCATAAAATTTGTGGTTTTCTGGTAAATCACTAGGATGATCTAAAGATTGAAGTCACTAAGTAGTGACATACATTTGAGTTTCAGACTTCAAATCCTTCAGAAAATGTATGTTACAACAAATACTGTGCTACAGCAGCTTTCTAAGCTTATAAGAACAATATTTAAAATATGTCCCTATTTTTGGGTCTTCGACTCCCCCATTTTATTGGTCTTTGTCCAAGATTTCTTGTACTAAGAGGTTGAGAGGTATGTGACCAACTAATACTGTCTTGTATTATTGAGGAGGTCCTACAACTGTTGCTTGAATGCCTGCTTTCCATTGCCATCACAGACCTGATGTGGCACACAGAATGAGATCATGGAGACTGCCCTGTCTTTATTTTATAATGGAATATGATTGTGCCTAGTCAGTCAATGATCATAATGACATGCCACCCCAGAATTGTAGATTGCGGATCCTCGGTTATAATGCTTTGCTACCCTGCCCTTCCACCATGTGTTATGGATGTTCAAAATATCCACTATCATGCTCACTGTCATGTTATCCACTTCCAAGATGTGCCCCTACAAGGAAACTCTACTTTTGTCAGAGATTTGGGATGCATGGCTAGGCTTAAAAAGGCTCATGTGGTTGTTAGCCTAGTAAACACCTATGAACCTATAAACCTATAAAAACAAATATAAAAAAAAAGAAAAATAAATCTATCGTTTTACAGAGATCAGCAGTCTAGTGTATTTCTAATAAATGAAAGGCAGTTAATTAACCAGAATTGCCACACCTATCTAATATGATATTGGCCCATATTGGAGTCTTCAAATCAAACTGACCTACTGCCAGGCCTTTCCTTTTAACTTTCTTACTTGATATATACCTTGAACACATTCTGGTTAACTAGCATGTTCTGATATCTTCTGCAGTGTCATTAGAGACTTTTCTAGCATGGAATCAAAATGAGAGGTAGTGACCTAAGTGATAAAATAAGGTTTTCAAAATTCTCAGACTGCACCAACTTTGTTGACAGAGTAGGACATGGCTTATACGATCCCCTTTTCAGTAAAGTTTCCAGCTCTGTTATGGTATAACAGATCATTACCTGGCTGAGTTGCAATTCTTGTGTCATTTTTGCAATATACATCAAAAAAATATTTTATTGATTAGCCTGGGGTTGCTCAACCTGTTTACGTTTGTACAGACAACGGAGTCAATATGCTTTGAAAAATTTACAGCACAGAGTAGCAAACTTATGTCCTTCATCATTTATATAATCTTTTAATAACTATAAGAGATTGCTGAAAATAGCCACAGACTTATATTGCTGTCAAACATAAACAAAAAAATAAATAAAATCAGTATTCTCAATAGGGGATTCATTTTAAATTACAAAAATATATTTCAAAACAGTGTTGTTTTTTTCTGTTGGAATGTGAGTACTTCACAGCCCAGTATAGAAGACAGTCCTACCTGAACCGTTAATTTTTGAGAACAGGTTTGAAATTAGGTACAGTTTTCCTGTTGCAGAAGTATAGTACAGCATTGTACAGTAACAGGCACATTGTTGTATGCAGCACATAGTAGCATGGGTGAAAACAATGCAGCAACTTCTTGCTGTTATAGTGAAACAATGCTTGGTCCTCTTCAAACTTTATGTCCCTATATTGTCACCAATATGAAAACTGGTCATTTGCTTTGCTTTCTGGATTTGAGCCTTGTTTGTTGTATACACATGGATGGAGGCTGACAAGTCTTCTCTAAGGCAAGCTTAGTCTGTGTCAATACTTTGCTATATACCAGACAGAATTTTCACATAACAAGGCATCTTTTGTTTCCAGTAAATCTACTATTTTATTAAGAGTAACAACTGCACGGGGGGGGGGGGGGGTTCATAAGTTGTGCATCCCAGACAGCCTTAGCACATGAGTGGGGTCACCACAGATTATTATGAAAATGCTGCATGGTTCATTGTGGATAAGGTATGTAAAATAAGGCAGTCTCACCCATTGTGTCACCCAGTAATCAGAGTATGGTCTATAGGGACTTTTGCTGGATTGGGTTACTCTCTCTGGAGTGCAATGAAGTCAAACAGATTGGTTCTTCTGTGCATATTTCATACTGCTGAGTGGATCCAGTCCATTCAAGGATAGTCTGGACATGCTTTGTGTCAGTTGGACCAACATATTTTCCAGATATGGAATCTTGCTTGAGTTTGGGTGTGTTCCTTGCATCCCTTAAGGAAGAATTGGTCATCCCTTCTCCCAGTTAACCAGTGAAGGATTAGAACTCCCTGGTGAACTACTGTGTACTCTTATTGATAATGTGGCTGCACACACACATATTTTCTTTTCTTATATAACATGACCTCCTAGAGGGATGTCAGTGTAGTTTCAGATTGAGATATAATACTGAGACTACCATAATACAAGTAGTTGATGAAATCTTTATGGCAAGAATCAAAGGATACATTTAGATTTCATATGATGCTGTGGACCATGAAATCATTCTTAGCAGCTTGAAGTTTTGTTATGGTTTTTCAGACACTGTGTTCATAGGTTCATAGGTTCATAGGTTTATACTAGGCTATCTGCCCTAAGGCATTTATAAGCCTAGCCCAAATTTTTGTGGCTTACGCCACCCCTTATATGAAAAAATACTGTGCCCATTAGTTTGTTGTGCCTCTGTCCAGCAGTGACACAGAGATGATTCCCGGGGTAAACCTACGATCTCCCATCCACAGGTCTAGATTTCTCTTGAACAGAGTCAGCGAGGTGCTCTGCCTCACATGGACCGGGATTTTATTCCACAGCATAGGGAGTCTCTGAGTGATAAATCTATCCCTCCAGCACGTCCTATTTATATCCGTGCTAAGGTTTAAGTCGCTTGCTCTAGTGGTTTTGGTGGATTTGGATTTTTTGAGGTGGAGCATGTCCATTAATTTCGGGTTGGACATGGCCTTGTATGTCAGGCACATGTCACCTCTGAGCAGACGGTATGCGACTGAATAGAGCTGGAGTTTCTTCAATCTGGCAGCATATGACAGATTTTGGAGTCCCTTTATCCTTTTGATGAGGAACTGTTGGGGTCTCTCCAATTGCTGCAGATGTCGGGTGAGATACATCCCGAATGGGGCATTGTACTCGATCATTGGTCTGATAAGTGAAGAGTACAGGGGAACAATGACCTCACTAGATCTGGATGTGAATCCCTTCATGATCAGGTGGGCAATGTAGAAGGTCTTTCTAACCACTTTAGCAACGTGAGTGTCAAAAGAAAGGCCACTGTCAACCTGGGTCCCCAGGTCCCTGATAACCTCTTCTGTGCTTAGTGGATTGCCACCTATATGGTAGCTTGGGGTTACCTTGTTTTCCCGAAGGGTATGACTATACATTTTTTGGCGTTTAACTTCAGGCCATGGCTCTGGCACCAGCTATCTGTTTCCGTGAGTCCCTTCTGAAGGATATCCGTGTCCGATGCACTTTCCACTATGGCCCAGTTTGCAGTCGCCTGCAAACTTTGTCAGCCAAAGTCCTCCCATGTTGGCCTGTACTTCTGAGAAGTAGATGCCAAACAATAGGGGCCAAGGACCGAGCCCTGTGGGACACCACTTGTGACCGGCTTGGAGTCTGACACAGCGCCAGCAACTCTAACCCTGTGGGTTCTGTCCATAAGCCAGTTTGCAACTCATCTTGTGACATATGGGTTTACATTTAAGCTGGTAAGTTTTTCTACAATACCCGAGTGGGGTATTGTGTCGTAAGCCTTTGCAAGGTCAAGGTAGGCTGTATGGACTGCCTTTCCCTCATCAATGTCCTTGGTGACTGTTTCGAAGAAGTCGACCAAGTTCAAAAGGCATGATCTTCCCTTGACAAAGCCAAACTGGGTCGGGTCCAATGTCTGCAAGTCCCCTATATCTTTGTTTATGAGCTCCATTATGATCCTCTCCATAGCTTTGCAGACTAGACTTGTTAAGCTTATGGGGCGGTAATTACCAGGGTCCGTGAGGCGCCTTTGTGGAGTGGGACCACAGTTGCCATACGCCACTCCTTGGGCACGTATCCTGTGGTAAGGCTGAGATTAAACAGCTGCCTTATGTGCAGGTTTAATTCCTCATTTAGCTCGTGTAGCACACAGCCGGGGACACCATCCGGTCCCATTGATGCTGTGTTTTTAGCTTTAGAGAGAGCAGCTTTCACCTGCGCATTTGAGATGTCCGGGAGGCTACACTCGGCTGGGATAGTTATCTCTCCTTTAGGGGTGAAGTTTGCACTGAACCTGTCTGCCAGTATGTTGGCAATGTCTGTGGGTTCAGTGATTTTGTATCATTTTGGACTAATTCTGAGCATATCTGGGAGTTTCCACCCAGGTTCCTAACATAGCTGAAAAAGGCCTTATGATTGTCCTTTGAATCCATGGCAATTTTTCTCTCAAAATTGGCCTTAGTTGATTTTATGAGTGCTCGTATTTTTTACTAATAATGATCAGGGGTGACTTCCTTTTATGGATTTTGTTCTATCATGTAATAGCTTTCTCCTCTTATTGTAAAGTTTGTTAATGGCTGGGGTCCACCAGACTGGACGTTTGCCCTTTGTGGAAAGAGTCTTGGTTTTATTTGGGATTGCCTGATCCATGCAGTCCTGGAGGTGTTCATAGAAGGCATTTGTAAGGGCTTCCGCAGCTTGGGTTGTGGTTTCCTCTGGCTCAGGGGCCTTGAAGGATACCACACCAGTCTTGAGTAGTGTGAAGTTTGCTTTAGAGAAGTTCTTCACTATGGTCTTTTTGTTTGGGGTGGGGCGGGATGTGGATTTCCAGTGAGATTAGTGTATGGTCAGATCTCACCAATGAGGGATATACTTCGGTGTGGAGCATTTTGTCCCCATGTTTGTGACAATGAGATCTAGTATATTTTCTCCTCTCGTGGGAACAGTGACTAGCTGTTCCATGGCATTTGAATTTATAAACTCCAGGAACCGTTGGGCTAGAAAGTTAGGGCTTGAGTAATGTTCCCAGTCTATATTCAGGTAGTTGAAGTCACCCAATATGATGGTGTTTGGAGATACATTTATACCCTCCAGTGTCTTCAGGAAGGCTGTGTGGGGTTCCTGAGTTTGAGAGGGTGGCCTGTAGCATGCTACAATTTGTAGAGCAGTTTTGCCTATTGTTAGTTGCACCTGGATGGTTTCGAGCTTATGCGTTGCCACCAACCTGGAGGTGTGGGTATCCTTTATGAATATGGATACACCCCCTCCTTTTGTGGTGTGGTCCGGGTTTTGGGGCCGGAACGCATAATATGAGGTAAAACCTAATAGTGCTGGTTGGAATACTTTCCTTCTTTCCCCACAGGTTTGACTGTGGGGTCAATTCTTCTGGCCATTTTTCTTTGGAGTGTAGAGTGTGCAAGAGTTCTACTGTTGTGCAAGTTTTATGTGCAGCCAAAGGAGGTCATTATCAGGAGATGTATTTATTATCAATAATATATCATACGATGATGATGTTCAGCTATTCCTGTAATTTTCAGAAGGCTAACTTTACAACTGCTGAGGACTGTCTGGGTTCAACGGCCCATTAGATGAGGCTAAATCACCTTTAATTCAACCTGAGAAAAAATAAGACCTTGCTGAACCATCCTACTGTTTGCACATCGCATCTTCCACTGCTGTCACCTTTAATAACATATGAGGGCAACACAACAGAATTCTTATTTTTTTATCTGAGATCTTGGTGTGGATCTTGACAATAGGCTGACTCAAATGCAGCAGGTGCAAGACTTTCATTTCCACAGGACTGTTTCCCAAATTAAACATTTTGTAATTTCACTGGAACTGGATATAGTGGTTAATATTCTGGTTATTCCTGTCTGGATTACTGCAATACACTTTTCTTTGAGCTTGTGGATAGTAAAATGATATTTCTGAAGCTGATGCCAAGTTGTTGACAGATTCTTTTTAATCCAGTCATAGAACTCTTTTTTTTTTTTTTTGCAAGATCTGTGCTATCTTCCATTTGCTACCAGGTGTCTTTTAAGATCTTCACCCTCACCTGTCTTCTTCACAATTTGGGTCTTGCTTGCCTTAAAGAGTTGCCAAACATCTCTGGGTCAGTAAGTTGCTGTCCCAGTTAGACATCTCCCGTCATTGGGAGTAGGGATTATCACAATTCCATAGAGAACATTAGGAACAGTAGGAAGAATTTATTTTACCCGTCTTGCCCCAGTCCTGTTGAATCAGTTACAATCCCTGATTCAGATGACTCAATCTGAGAGCACCTTTAGGTTAATCAAATTTCAACTTTTTAAAAAGAGCTTACTTAAGCCCTAGCAGAAATAACT
Organism: Protopterus annectens; assembly: GCF_019279795.1. Taxonomy (NCBI): domain Eukaryota; kingdom Metazoa; phylum Chordata; order Ceratodontiformes; family Protopteridae; genus Protopterus; species Protopterus annectens. Next base: position 556,894,312 of record NC_056737.1, on the reverse strand, counting down.
CTAAAAACTTCAGATGGCTAAACCTTCTGTATGCTAGAATATTTAGATTATTTTATGCATCATTTTATTTGCTGTCTCCTGCACATTGTTAGTTTTCTTTCCACTTTTCGTCAAGTTTAGTTTTTATCTAAGATGTGTTGGCTTAAATTAAACTTTGGAATACTGTTATTAAACATGCTAGATAGATAAGTAATCAAATAAATAAATAAAAACTTAAAAATGTTTACCATAACAGTAAAACAGCCCTCTTCAGTGAAAAGTATTTCTTTCTGTGGAACTGGCTAATTCTAAACACAGCATAGTGGTAATGGAAAACACTAAATTTGATTTCAACAAAGCACATGACTAACTTTGTTAAAACTGATGCCAGTGATGTATTGATAGAATAAAATGGGCTATACCTTCTCGAGACTGAATCTAGAGTCATTTTGCCTGTGTAGGCTAGTTAGCCTATCTGTTAATAAACTCATAAGAGGACAGATGGTTTAATTAATAATGGAAAGAAAGAGAGGGAAGTAGCTGAACTGCAGAAGAAAATAATATAAAGCTTGGACATGATGCTGGTCAGAGTGCTCAGAATCATAGCAGATACATTGCAGAACCACCCCCAGCAATCTTTAATAATTAGATTTGTGGTCAAAACTGAAGTCACAGATGACTGGACAACACCTGCTGTCCCTCTCTTAAACAAAGACTGAAGCATGATAAATCCAAGTGGTTATATAACAGTTAGCCTAAAGAAAGTTTATAACATTTGATGGAAATGAACCCCCCCCCCCCCAAAAAAAAAAAAAAAGACAGGTCTGAGCTCTTTTTGAAAGACAACAGATGAGAGAAACCAAACCAAAATATCTTCCTTCAGAAGATTTACCTGTCAGACTAGCTTTTGTTCTTTGACAGGGTATCAGTAGAGCTGAATGAAGGAGTACTAGCTGTGATCTATGTACATGTCAGAAACACCTGTGACTAGGTACTACGCGCAGTACTACCAGTGATCTACAAACATGCAGAAAATCCTGTGAGTGGATGCAAAGAGTAACAGCAGTGATCTATGTACATGTCAGTAATACCTGTGACTAGGTACAAGGAGTGCTAGCAGTGATCTACATACACATCAGTAAAACCTGTGACTGGATATGAGGAGTAATAGCAGTGATCTACATACATGTCACTAAAACCTGTGACTGGGGACAAAGAGTACTACTAGCGATCTACATACATGTCACTAAAACCGGTGACTAGGTACAAGGAGTACTAGCAGTGATCTACATAAATGTCAGTAAAACCTGTGACTGGGTACAAGGAGTACTTCCAGTGATCTATATACATATCACTAAAACCTGTGACTGGATACAAGGAGTACTAATAACAATCTACATACATGTCACTAAAACATGTGACTAGGTACAAGGAGTACTAGCAGTGATCTACATACATGTCAGTAAAACCTCTGTCTAGGTACAAACAGTACTACCAGTGATCTACATGCATGTCAGTAAAAATTGTGACTGGATACAAGAAGTACTACTAGTGATCTACATACATGTCACTAAAACCTGTGAATGGGTACAAGGAGTACTTCCACTGATCTACATACATGTCACTAAAACCTGTGACTGGGTACAAGGAGTGCTTCCATTGGTCTACATACATGTCACTAAAACCTGTGACTGGGTACAAGGAATACTACCAGTGATCTATAAACCTGTTGGTAAACCTGTAACTGGATGGAAAGAGTACTATGTGTGATCTACATACATACCAGTAAAACCTGTGACTGGGTACAAGGGTAGCTCTCAAATGCCCAGATTTTTTTCAGAATTTCCTAATCTTTGCTTTATATTTTTGAATAATTCCTTATAAAATATGTGGTTTTCTAGCAAATCCCCAAAGACTGATGTCACAACATAATGAAATGCATTTGAGTTTCTGACTTCATATCCTTCAGAAAATGTATATTAACACTAATCCTGTTATTCTATGAACTTTCTAAGTTTATAAGAGCAATCTTGAAAATTATTCCATATTTTTGGGAATTGGACCCCTATTATTTTAAGGTTTGTCCAAATTTCTTGAGCTGAGAAGTTGACAGGTATTACAAGGATTTTAACTAGTGATCTACATACAAGTCAATAAAACATGCAATCGGGTACAAGGATTAGTGGCAGTGATTGGCGTGCACGCATTAAAACCTGTGACTGGGTACAAGGGTACTGCCAGTGATCTACATAGATGTCAGTAAAACCTGTGACACGGTATAAGGAGTACTAGCAGTGATCCCCATACATGTCTGTAAAACCTGTGTCAAATCCTGTAACTAAGTAGAAGCAGTACTACCAGTGATGCTCATACATGTCAGTAAAACATGTGACTAGGTATAAGGAGTACTAGCAGTGATCTACATAGATGTCAGTAAAACCTGTGACTGGGTATGAGGAGTGCTACCAACTGTCTCTGTATATGTCAGTAATATCTGTGACTACATACAAGGAATACTACCAGTTATCTACATACATGTTGCTAAAACCTGTGACTGGGGACAAAGAGTACTACCAGTAATCTACATACATGTCAGTAAAACCTCTGTATTGGTACAAACAGTACTACCAGTGATCTACATACATGTCATTAAAACCTGTGACTGGATACAAGGAGTACTACTAACGATCTACATACATGTTACTAAAACCTGTGACTAGGTACAAGGAGTACTAGCAGTGATCTACATACATGTCATTTAAACCTGTGACTGGGTACAAGGAGTACTTCCAGTGATCTATATACATGTCACTAAAACCTGTCACTGGATACAAGGATTACTAATAGCGATCTACATACATGTCACTAAAACATGTGACTAGGTACAAGGAGTACTAGCAGTGATCTACATAGATGTCAGTAAAACCTCTATCTAGGTACAAACAGTACTACCAGTGATCTATATGCATGTCAGTAAAATCTGTGACTGGATACAAGGAGAACTACTAGTGATCTACATACATGTCACTAAAACCTGTGACTAGGTACAAAGAGTACTAGCAGTGATCTACATACATGTTAGTAAAACCTGTGACTGGGTACAAGGAGTGCTACCAGTTGTCTATGTACATGTCAGTAATACCTGTGACTGCATACAAGGAATACTACGAGTTATCTACATACATGTTGCTAAAACCTGTGACTGGGTACAAGGAGTACTTCCAGTGATCTACATACATGTCACTAAAACCTGTGACTGGTACAAGGAGTACTTCCACTGATCTACATACATGTCACTAAAACCTGTGACTGGGTACAAAGAGTACTTCCATTGATCTACATACATGTCACTAAAACCTGTGACTGGGTACAAGGAGTACTACCAGTGATCTATAAACCTGTTGATAAACCTGTAACTGGATGGAAAGAGTACTATGAGTGATCTACATATATACCAGTAAAACATGTGACTGGGTACAAGGGTAGCTCTCAAATGCCCAGATTTTTTTCAGAATTTCCTAATCTTTGCCTTATATTTTTGATCAATTCCTTATAAAACATGTGGTTTTCTAGCAAATCCCCAAAGACTGATGTCACAAAATAATGAAATGCATTTGAGTTTCTGACTTCATATCCTTCAGAAAATTTATGTTAACACTAATCCTGTTATTCTATGAACTTTCTAAGTTTATAAGAGCAATCTTGAAAATTATTCCATATTTTTGGGAATTGGACCCCTATTATTTTAGGGTTTGTCCAAATTTCTTGAGCTGAGAAGTTGACAGGTATTACAAGGATTTTAACTAGTGATCTATATACATGTCAATAAAACATGCAATCGGGTACAAGGATTAGTGGCAGTGATTGGCGTACATGCAGTAAAACCTGTCACTGGGTACAAGGATACTACCAGTGATCTACATAGATGTCAGTAAAACCTGTGACACGGTATAAGGAGTACTAGCAGTGATCCTCATACATGTCTGTAAAATCTGTGTCAAATACTGTAACTAGGTGCAAGCAGTACTACCAGTGATGCTCATACATGTCAGTAAAACATGTGACTAGGTATAAGGAGTACTAGCAGTGATCTACATACGTCAGTAAAACCTGTGACTGGGTATGAGGAGTGCTACCAACTGTCTCTGTACATGTCAGTAACATCTGTGACTACATACAAGGAATACTAGCAGTTATCTACATACATGTTGTTAAAACCTGTGACTGGGTACAAGGAGTTCTTCCAGTGATCTACATACATGTCACTGAAACCTGTGACTGAATACAAGGAGTACCAGCATTCATCTATATACATGTCAGTAAAACGTGTGACTGGGTACAAGCAGTACTACCAGTGATCTACATACATGTCAGTAAAACCTGCGACTGGGTACAAGGAGTACTACCAGTTATTTACATACATGCCAGTAACACCTTTAACTGTGTACAAGGAGTACTAGCATTTATCTACATATATGTCAGTAACACCTGTGACTGCATACAAGGAGTACTACTAGTGATCTACATACATGTCACTAAAACCTGTGACTGGGTACAAGGAGTGCTACCAGTTATATACATAACTGTCAGTAACACCTGTGACTGCATACAAGGAGAACTATGAGTTATCTGCTTACATGTCACTTAAACCTGTGACTGGGTACAAGGAGTACTTCCAGTGATCTACATACATGTTACTAAAACCTTTGACTGGGTACAAGGAGTACTTCCACTGATCTACATACATGTCACTAAAACATATGACTGGGTACAAGGATTACTTCCATTAATCTACATACATGTCACTAAAACCTGTGACTGGGTACAAGGAGTGCTACTAGTGCTCTACAAACGTGTTGGTAAACCTGTAACTGGATGGAAGGAGTACTATGAGTGATCTACATACTTACCAGTAAAACCTGTAACTGGGTACAAGGGTAGCTCTCAAATGCCCAGATTTTTTCAGAATTTCCTAATCTTTGCCTTATATTTTTGATCTATTCCTTATAAAATATGTGGCTTTCTAGCAAATACCCAAAGACTGATGTCACAAAATAATGAAATGCATTTGAGATTTTGACTTCATATCCTTCAGAAAAATGCATGTTAATACTATTCCTGTTATTCGATGAACTTTCTAAGTTTATAAGAGCAGTTTTGAAAATTATTTCATATTTTTGAGAATTGGACACCTGTTATTTTAAGGTTTGTCCAAATTTCTTGAGCTGAGAGGTTGACAGGTATTACAAGGATTATAACTAGTGATCTACATACATGTCAATAAAACCCACAATCGGGTACAAGGAGTAGCAGTGTTTGGCGTACATGCAGCAAAAAGTAAAAATGTCGGGAGAAAAATATGGAGTTACAAGGAAACAAAGGAACTGAATAATTTAATATACAATTTGTCTGATATAGAGCTTACTGAATCTGATGTTTCACTTTTAAATAAAGGATTAAATTTCATTCCATCACAAATTAGTACACTAAGTGATGTTTTAATCGATCTCAGGTCATTTGTTCGTAATGTAGCATTAAAAATGTTTTTTAAAGATAAAACTGCTATGCAGACTGAAACCATGGCAAAGTTTTTTAAGTGTAAAAGTAGCTTTATGCCACCTATTCTGCACATTGTTGAATGCTTTATGAGATTATGTGAGAGAGATATATATGATTTGTTTGCAACAAAATATAAAAGATGTACATATTTTAATATTACAGCAAATGAACAACAGTCATTAATTAAGTTAAAACGAGATGCAAGTGTTACGCTTAAGCCAGCAGATAAGGGAGGGGGTGTTGTGGTTTTAAATACAATAGACTATGAAGCCAATATGAACTCCCTTCTCTCAGATACTAACACTTATCAGATAATTACCAATGATCAAGTTAAGAATATAATTAAAGATATACAACAAGATTTATATGACTTGTTAATGTGTGGCCAAATAAGCTGTGAAATTTATGAATATTTTTTAATTGAGTTCCCTACCATCCCTATAATTAAGGGCTTACCCAAGATACATAAAAACATATCACCAGTACCCATGTGACCCATTGTATCAGGTGAGAGATGGGCCACCTCCACTATCTCCTTGTTTGTTGAACATTTATTAAGGCCAATAGTAAATAATATTCCTACTATTCTTAAAGATTCATATCAATTAATAGAATATTTTAAAGACTTCAGAATAGACAAAGATGCATCAGAGTATTTATTAATAACAATGGATGTAAAAAAATTTATTCACAAGTATTCCCAATGAGATAGGACTACAAGCCATAAGAGAGATTTTAGTGCAGTATTCTAATTATAGTAACAGCAGACAAATTTTGATAAACCATCTGTTGGAATTGATACTAAATAGCAACATTTTTATGTTTAAGAATAAGAATTATTTGCAAAAATGGGGGTTTGCCATGGGCACCCCCTGTGCAAATACTTATGCAAACCTTGTAGTCTATCAATGGGAATTGAACTCTCTGTTTAAACATAACCATTTTAAAAATGTCAAATTCTATCAGAGATTTGTGGATGACGTCCTTATTATATGGGAGGGCAGCAGCATTGATTTTAAAAAATTCTTTAATTACTTGGAAACCACTACTTCATTTCTGAAATTTACAATGGAAGTTTCACAAGATCAGATTCATTTTTTAGATTTATCTTTGAAATTTAATGGAAAAGGTAAAGTTAGTACTTCTTTATATAGAAAACCTACTTGGAGAGATACAAAAGTATGCATCCAAGACATATTTCCTGGAATAGTAGAAAGCTAGTTTATTAGAATAACAAGAGTTTGTCAAGAAATAAACACACTTTCATCAGAAATAGAAAAATTAGAAATATTTTTTAAAGAAAGGGGTTATAACAATAAAGTAATTAAAAGTAGTAAACGACAAGTAATGGGTAATATACTATTAGAAGAAGGAAATGAGAATTTTCATTATGAACAAGTTTTTCATGCAGGAAAATTAAAGAAAAAGAAGTCTATAGAAAAAATACCATATGTAATGAAGTATACTAGTGATATAAATATATTAAAAAAGATAATTAATAGGAATTGGAACGTCCTCACTATGGACTCATTTACTAAAACACTAGTTGGTGATCATCCTAGGTTTAGCTATAAGAATTGTGAAAATTTAAAGCAAATATTATGTATTGAAAAAGGTAATATACTTGATAGAGTTAAACATACCCAAGTTGGAACCTACCCTTGTGGCCATTGCCACATGTGTCCTTATATTTCTAAGAATCAAACCTTTAAACACCCTGATGGTTTATATACATTCACAACAAATAGTTACTCTAATTGTGATAGCACTAATCTTGTATATTTGGCAACATGTGATGACTGCCAGGCATTTTATGTAGGTCTAACCAAAAGGAGGTTAAGAGATAGGGTATACAATCACCTATACAATATAAGGAAAGGGAATGAGCAGAATGCTTTAGCTAAGCAGGTACAAGATAATAGAACACATACATTTAGCTTTAAGGTTTTGCAATTAATTATTCCAAGTTTTAGAGGAGGTGACAAGATTAATCATCTGGCTAATGTGGAACTCAAATGGATACTAACTTTAAGAGCACACGTCACACCAGATATCAATCAATTTATATCAGTTAAACCTGTATTAAATAATAGAAAGTTATGAATATAATTGAATTTGATTTTTATATCTGTTTTGTATTTATAAATATTCTTATATATCATTGATCTAAAAATATATTTATTTATTATTTATAATTTTATGTTATATTGGGACTTTCAAACATATTGTAACAGGTAAATTAATAAATTTTGAGGGGTCTTTATAATAAAAATATTAACATAATATATTTTCTTATGTATATAGGAGTATATTTAGATACATTTTAACAAAAGATTGTACAGGTTTGATAGTTCATTAAATGTTTCATAAGTATATTACTGCAACTAGCTTTGATTTTCAGAATGGTAATGAATTATGACTGAATATGACTTTTATGTTTTATGTGTATAAGTAGTATGCTTTCTTATGGTTTTAAAAAGTTTTTAAAGTTTTCTAAGGTTTTATGGCTTCATAAAATCAGTGTGATATCTGTTAAAAATTTTATTAAGATCAGTAAGACAATGTGTTATTTCACAAAAAACTTTATAAGCATATTTACGATAAGTTGTCATATTGATATATGCATGTTTTATCTACTTTGAATATGTACAGCATTTTAAATAGCATTCCAAACGGCATAAAAGCACTTTAAAAGGCATAGAGCACTTTAAATAACTAACTTCACAAGACAATTGAATGATTGTTTAATTACTTAATAAGTTGGTTTGACTGCCAAAAGTTTATATAAAATAGCGAATGGTTTTTAGAAAAATTATATCTGAAGAAGCGTAGTTTATTCTACGCGAAAGCGCTCATATTTTTATCTCCTGTACTGCAATAAAAGAAGTTTATTTGGATTACAACGGAGGTGTATTTCCTTGTGGTGATTCCTTCTGCAATCTGCTTTATCAAGGATTATAACTAGTGATCTACATACATGTCAATAAAACCCACAATTGGGTACAAGGAGTAGCAGTGTTTGGCGTACATGCTTTAAAAACTGTGACTGGGTACAAGGAGTACTACCAGTGATCTACATACATGTCAGTAAAACCTGTGCCAGTATATAAGGAGTACTAGCTGATCCTCATACATGTCTGTAAAACCTGTGTCAAATCCTGTAACTAGGTACAAGCAGTACTACCAGTGATGCTCATACATGTCAGTAAAACAGGTGAGAAGGTATAAGGAGTACTAGCAGTGATCTACATACATGTCAGAAAAAACTGTGACTGGGTACAATAAGTACTTCCAGTGATATGCATACATGTCAATAAAACCTGTGTTTGAGTACAAGTGGTACTACCAGTGATCTACATACATGTCACTAACACCTGTGACTGGGTACAAGGAGTGCTACCATTTGTCTACATACATGTCAGTAACACCTGTGATTGCATACAAAGAGTGCTGCCAGTTATCTACATACATGTCACTAAAACCTGTGACTCGGTACAAGGAGTACTTCCAGTGATCTACATACATGTCACTAAAATCTGTGATTGGGCACAAGGAGTACTTCCAGTGATCTACATACATGTCACTAAAACCTGTGACTGGGTACAAGGAGTACTATCAGTGATCTACAAACTTGTCAGTAAAACCTGTAACTGGATGGAAGGAGTACTATGAGTGATCTATATACATACCAGTAAAACCTGTGACTGGTTACAAGGATAGCTCTGAAATGTCCAGATTTTCATAGAATTTCCAGATCTTTGCCTTATATTTTTGATCAATTCCTTATAAAATTTGCGTGTTTCTTAGCAAATCCCTGAAGACTGAAGTCACAAAATAATGACATGCATTTGAGAGTCTGACTTCATATCCTTCAGAAAAATGCATGTTAACAATAATCCTGTTATTCTATGAACTTTCTAAGTCTATAAGAGCAATATTAAAAATTATTCTATGTTTTTGAGACTTCACCCTGTTATTTTATGGTTTGTCCACATTTCTTGAGCTGAGAGGTTGACAGGTATGACAAGGATTATAACCAGTGATCTGCATAGATGTCAATAAAACCCGTGACTGGGGACAAGGAATACTACCAGGCATCTATATACATGTCAACAAAACCTGTGACTAGGTACAAGGAGTACTAGCAGTGATCTGCATACATGTCTGTAAAACCTGTGTCAAAACCTGCAACTATGTACAAGCAGTGCTACCAGTGATGTTCATGCATATCAGTAAAACATGTGACTAGGTACAAGGAGTACTACCAGGGATCTACATGCATGTCAGCAAAACATGTAACTAGGTACAAGGAGTACTAGCAGTGTTCTACATACATTTCAGTACAACCTGTGACTGGGTGCAAGCAGTGCTACCACTGATCTACATACACGTCAGTAAAACCTGTGACTGGGTACAAGGAGTTCTACCAGTGATCTACATACATGTCAGTAAAACCTGTGACTGGGTACAAGATCAAATAAAGTAAAAGGATGAGTTGTGCAGACCTTTTGGAAATGGATTGCAGTATGGTTGTGCAGTAGAACTCAGACTTTGATAGTCAGCGACATCTCATGAAGAATGAGCAAGTGGTGAATTTTTGGTGAATTTTTTAGGGATTGCTATGCCATACCCTTCATCATTTTGATTATGGACATGACATAGCATATTTAACCAACAAAACAAATTGTAAATAACATGAAGATCAAGACTGCTGCTCTGAGTGATGGAAAGGAACAGAAAGGTGACTTATAAGTTATCTGTAGTAATGCAGAGGAGCTAGCATTGACTTTATCTGCAAGTTTAATGTTCTGCATTTTTGTATATACAAATCTGAAGGTCATGTATGCAGTGATAGAAACTAAACTAGTAGATAAACTGGCCAAATGGGACCTGCAAGTGGTCATCACACTGAATCTGAACCATTTTCACAATGAGACTGGGCAACGTTCGGCATATCCAACATATTGTTTGATTATCTATTGTTACATATCGTTTGATTATATATTGTTAAAAATAAGGTCTGTTGATGATGACATATTTCTGCCATATTTTGTACTTTGACAAGACCGCATATGGCATGTAATATGCAGTTCTGTAATCCAAAAGGTCAAGCCTGGGAGACAGATGGAAAGTGTCATGAGGAATTCTTCATAGATCATCAAAGGGATGGTGGGGTGTAAGGAGTGCAATCAGAGACTGAAGTCACGGCGGATATACTTTCTGGAAAGTGAGAGGAGTGCTGCATGAGATAAATAAAGGGGATCAGAAAAAGATGACTTAGACTGAAGGAAATAATTTTATGAAAGGAAATGCATGATTAGAACTGGCTGTCTCTGTGCAAAATGTGGTTTGAATATAGTTTACACATTCAAGAGGGTATGGCACAGTTAGAAATAGGCAGACTTGAGAAATAAATTGATCTCTACTACACTGATATTTATTGCATGGATTCTGACAGTGATTCCTAATAATTTTGGCTTTTGTTATACCACATAGTATTTATTAATTTTTTTACTTTTTTTACCGGGATAGTTTGGGTGATAGCCCATTTTCAGGGGCGGCCCGGAGAGGAAATCTCCAAAAAAGTGCAATAATTGTTACAAAGAACATTTACAAAGAACAATACAATTTTTAGAGAATTTTACAAGGACAAAAAGTTAACATAGAACAAAATTTAGAAGGCTTTACAAAGAAACCCAATGCTAGAAAGACAATACCAAAAGAGTGGTTGTGTCTTTCGGCTTTTCCCTGTTAGGGGTCGCCACAGCGGACCTCCGGTCCAAAAGAGTATTTACAGTACCAAAAGAGTATTTACAGTAATAAAAGCATAAAGTTGTAACTGACTATAGTTATTGCACATGTTTCCCTTGATATATCCTTTGTAACAAGATGTCCTATTTAATTCTAATGCTGTAACAGAAATGCCTTATACTCCTTAAAAATATGATTTGAGATTGGTCTCTCCAGGTTCCCTTAAACACATGTTCCAGACTCAGTGAATAAAAATGCAGGTAAATGAATAATAAATGCAAGTTGTACATTAAGTGGGTCTGTCTATGCTAAACTATATAAAACGTCTCTGAGACTGCTGATAATGCTTGACATCATTTATGTGTCTTGCAGCAAGCACTGTGGAGTGCTTCTAAATCTAGTCACTTAATGATCCATTCCAGTATTGGATTTAAGCAAGATACATTAACATTCATTAGCCTGAATGCTTCACATTAAAACATCTGTTTCAGGGGCAGCACATCACCTTTTCAAGGAAAGAAACAAGATTTTAAATCTAAATGAGTGATGCACCGAAATGGTAAACAGCCACTGTCTTCATGTTTTTATAATATGCATTTTTTGTGCATTGTAATTGGAAAGAAATTGCATATTTAATCATTCTCTTTGGTTGTCAGTGGCGTGTTCTTTAAGAAAATGTCAGTTAGGTAGCCGACGGTGCTTAAGTATGTTAGTTGATTAATTTTGTAAAAGAGACCTTTAATGCAGATTAGATTCTGCAGCTGAGCAGATATCTTAATGAAGAAATAACTGCATGATGTTATTATTTATAACTTAAAAAACATCATTAAGGGAAAAGTGTTGTGCCATCTTTATCTGAAAGAATTTATTCTTATAAAAACAGTATGTATTGCAGCTGTGTCCTTGCAGAAAAGTCTATATCAGGCAAATCCATGCAACCTTGCTATAGCGTTAAACATGTTAAAACACTTGTTAAGTCAACAAAATGGTTTGCAAATAGCTAATATAAAGTAAGGCACAGATAGAAATAAGTCTGTCTTTCATGACAAATAAGGATAAATGTGGAGGTATTAGGTCATTTTGACAGATGAACCTATCCAGGCTACAAGCTGTACTACAGTTTCATTATATACACTGTTTGCATTTCTTGGCTGCAGAGTGAAAACATCAGTTGGCAAGAAAGTAATCCCAGGGTACCCATTTGAAAAAGGAATGTTTGAGATGGTCGGTTATGAGTAGGTGTCTTTTTCTTTCGCCTTAACTAAATTCACTCATTTCCTGAGCTCTTGACTCTTTTCCTTATTTCAGCAGGATGGATGTTATCATTTTCCTCTTCAGTGCTTGGCCTGGGTCACAGATTATTTTCTTGTGATTTCTTATGCTTTATTATAAAAATTGGCTTCCACAGGCCTCTTTCTCTTGCTAACAGGCAATCAGGTGTGTTTACACATCCCTTGTTCAACATTATATCCTCATGTGTTCTGTGTCAGATATTTTTACACATCCAGATGTTCGACATGATATCCTTATGTGTTCTGTGGATAAAGATTTTAATGAAGTTGCTAAATTTAGTGCGTAAATGTTATTGACTTTGTAAAATGGTTGACAAAAAGGGAGCACTTACCTTTTCAGGCTTCTCATACTTCTTCAGCTTCTGTAATCAAACCTAAAATGAACTCTAAACATTCTGAATTTACTTAAGAATTTGTAAGATATCTTTAATACTTTATTTTCTTGTTTCAGGTTTGTCATCTGTTGAGTTGTCATGATGTTCTTCATGTTTCACTGTTGCAGTCATAACACTTAGGTTATCCTACCAGAGGTAGCCCTCAGTTGGCCCAAATACCAGAGGCTTAGTATTTCTGCATCGGTTGCTGTCACTCCAGGACTAACGTCAGGTTGTCAGTGGTATAAAATCAGGCAGCTGACGTGATTACATCAGTCTTTATTGCCAAGGAGCCCGAAGCAGAAGCAGTTCACATGAGTGCCAGTCGGCCGCAATCTGAGTTTTCATTTTCAAATTGAAGTTGAAGTCTTCTAAAGCTAAGTACACTGTAGGGGATCGTTTTTTCTTGCTCTAACCGATGTCAGAAAAAGTTAACAATTATCTTGTCTGTGGAAAGCAAATACCACACCAAGGCTTCCATTCTTACTGTCACCTGTTTAGGCCCAAACCACGACATCCCTCATTGTTGCTTTTGTGCTTTGTTCAACACCAGAACTATATGTCATTGGGCCCTTATTGTAGCTAGATATTTTTGCTCTCAGGCTTCTGCAAGCTCTAGTGTTCATGGCCTCCTGCAATCTACTCATTCCATATGCCAGACTGCACATGAGGAAACTACAATAGTACCTAAAAAGCCTTCGCTGTCAACACTTTCAAGACCTGGAAACTGTCATACCAATGATACCTTGTCTAAGGAAAGATTTTCTTTGGTGGGCAGCAGCATGCAACCACAACAAGGGACTTCTCTTCTCACAACCCCATGCCACCCAGACCCTCACTACAGATGCATCAGACTATGCATGGGGTGCACACCTTGATGGCAGGTGAATTTTGGGCCATTGGAGCCCAAATCAAATACATCTGCACATCAACCAAAAAGAGATGTTAGCTGTTCAGCACGCCCTGAAAGCTTTCAGACCCCTGCTCTCCCCGGGGTCTCTACTCATCAAAACAGACAACACCACAGTGATGTGGTATATCAACAAGCAAGGAGGGACTCATTCCTATCCTCTCTGCAGGCTCACCGTGACCATTCTGCACATGGCCTCAGCCATACAACTATACCTGCAAGCACAATTCCTGCCAGGCTCCCTAAACTCTCTGGCAGACAACTTAAGCATAAACCTGCTAGAACCACACAAGTGGCAGCTAGACCACAGAACCTTCATCCTTGTAACCCAGAAATGGGGCACCCCAAAGATGGACCTCTTTGCCTCCCACGGCAATCATCAGCTGAGAAAATTCTGCACCAGGGAACCTCACAGCAAGGCCTGGAAGGTGGATACTCTATCCTTCCAGTAGGTAAACCTCTTGGTCTATGCATTTCCCCCTCTACCATTCATTTCAAGGGTACTGCTCAAAATAAGAGCTGTCCTTAACAAACTCTCAATTTGCTACAACCACATTGCCAGGTTTGCCATTGGGCTGCCTTTTAGGACACATCATTGCATCAATTTAAATCAGCTTGGGTGGCTTGAACTACCCAGCCTAATCCAGTTTAACCAACTGATTATGGCCTATAAAATCCTCTATAATCCGGACAATACTCCTGCACTTAAAAATATTATCACCCCCTATAACAATCCTAGACTGCTTAGATCCTCTAACAAACTACTAATTCAGACTAGCAAAATTAATAACACAGCTGGTGATTCTCTCTTTGCAAACTCTGTAAGTAGATCCTGGAACTCTCTTCCAGCTGATATTACCTTACGTTCCACCTTAGGTCAATTTAAAACTAGACTCAGACAACATTTGTCACTTAACTGGCTATGTCACTGTATCAAGTCTGGCTAACTCTCTCTAGAATGTGTAAAAATCTGTTAACCAGTTTACTGTGTAATTTAATTTAATCCTGACTTGTGCTCAGGATTAACTGTAACCTGTGGAACTTGTTTAACTTGCTTACTTATGTAATCTCTGTAAATAGTCTGTTTGTAATATGTAATACTGGTATTATATAATGCTGTATCTGCTTACCCTTGGAGCTTTTCTGCCTGGGCCACCGCTGAAAATGGACATGCATCCAGTCGGACTATCCCGGTCAACAAATGTAAAATAAAAAATAAAAATGAATAAAAAATAAGGGAGGAAAAACCAAGGGCAATCCTGATTGCCCCAGACTTGCCACACCAGCACTGGTACCCACTGCTGCGCAGCCTATAACCCCTGCCACCATGGCACCTACCTCAGATCCCAACACTCCTGACCCAATGGAAAAGAGAATTTATGCATCCCCAATTGCAGACCTCAACCTGGCAGCCTGGCTTTTTCCCTGACCTCTCCTCAAGCTGCCAGCCTAAGCAAACAAGTCCAAGATGTTATACATGAGGCCAGATACCCCAGCACTAGAAAATCTGATGCTGACAAGTGGAAAAGATTTTGCACCTGGATCCAGGCTAAGGGAGCCAAAATGGCACAGCCCTTCCTACCTCTCACCCTGGATTACCTAGCAGACCTACCACACAGGAGTCTATCCTTCTCTTCTATTAAATTTCATGCCTCTGCGATCTCTGCTCATTACAGCACAGAGTCACCTCTCTTCTCACACCCTCTCATCAAACAGTTCCTAAGAAGGGCTAACAACTTAAGGCCATGCAGAAGAGCTCCTACCCCAGCTTGGGACCTTAACTTTGTGTTGGAAAAGCTCACCCTACCCACTTTGAACCTGCAGCTTCAGCAGAGTTAAAATTCCTCTCTTGGAAGACAGCCTTGCTTCTGGACATCACTTCAGCCCAAAGAGTATCAGAGCTACAGGCACTCATGGCTGTAGAGCCCTTTATCATTTTCCATACTGACAGGGTCTCCCTCAAGACTAACCCATCCCTCATGCTTAAACTGGTGTACAGTGTGGCTCTCAACCAATCCATTCATTTGCCCACCTTTTTCCCTAACCCACAAAATAAGGGGGAAAGGATTCAACACTCTCTAGATGTGCACAGACAGCTCAGATTCTATTTGAACAGGACTAAATATTTTAGAAAAACTGATCAATTGCTAGTCAGCTTCACAGTGGGGCAGAGGTTAAGGCCATATCCAAACAATCTCCAAATGGAAAGCACACTGCATCCATTTCTGCTACAAACAGCACGGGAAACAACCCCCAAAGGGGGTCAGGACATATTCCACCAGGGCAACATCTACCTCAGCAGCTTTTCTCAGAGGGGTCCCCACCAGGGACATCCTGGAGGCTGCAACATGGACATCTGTTCATAACTTCACCCAGCATTACCACCAGCCTATCTTCTCCAAATCCAGGGCAGGCTTTGCCACCGCAGTCTTGCAGGGCATCCTAGCCAGCCCCCAGTCTTCTTGCCTGCCTCCATCCTTTTCTTCAGCTTTGGGAATCAATGCAAGTGTGATGACTATAACAGTGAAACATGAAGAACGTAGTACAGCTGTGTGCACTTATCATAAATGTAGATGTTCGATGTATTCATTGTTGCAGTCCTGGTTCACCGCTCCGTCCCCCTTGTCTCTTTCTCTGTCTCTCTTTTCCTCTCTCCTTACAGGGAATTTTTGGTGTTTACTTTCTGCTGGTGGTGTTCTTCCCCCATAACCTAGTTCCCTATTTGGGGGCTCTTGACAGTTAGGGCAAGAAAAACTGATGCAATGGCGTCGGCTGCCTGATTTTATACTACTGACTACCTGATGTCAGTCCTGGAGCGACAGCAACCGACGCAGAAATACTAAGCCTCTGGTATTCGGGCCGACTGAGGGCTACCTCTGGCAGGATAAGCCAAGTGCAATGACTGCAACAGTGAATACACTCCAATATCTACATTTATGATAAGTGTACACAACTGTACTTTCTGAAATTACATTGAAAGATGCTAGAGAAACTGATAATGCTTTTTTTTAAAGTATCTGCCATTATGGTACTATAATAGCCAGTTTGATTTGAAAAAGGTGCAAGTTTCTTTAAGATGAAAACCTGATTCCCCTCTTCATGTATTTACATGTCCTAGCTTAGTGCATATTGATTGTGATTTGCTTTAGCATTAAGACATCTCAAGACCATCTCTTGGCCCAGTGCTCCTAGAGCACTAGAAATCACCTTTAAGTTCTTCTCCTTGGATCTTTTTCCTGCATCTTTGTTAATAACTCAGCTTTGGCTCCCTTGTCACTGACGCTTCCAGTGCTGGCTTTTCAACCAGGCTTTTAGCCAGTACCAACACTAGGTCTGCAGGCAACCTTCCCTTTGGCACCAGTTCAGTTCTCCTTTCTACTGTAGTTCCAAACAATGGCTGTGTGACCTAAAGTGGGAACAGTGATGACTTATTTTCCAACAATGACCCCCTCTGATGTTGGTCTACTCCACACCCCTTATTCTCAGTGATGTTTCACCAAGTGTACTTGCCCAAATGCCATCTCAGCTATTTAGACATGCAGTGGCAGTTTCTTCAGTGTCATCCATTACATTGTAAAACCTTTCAACACAGCGCTTTATAGAGGGCAATATTTATTTATGCCAGAATTTCCTGTATCAGGGCTTTTTACCAGCCTCTAGTTTTACCCTCTGAAACTAGAACCTTAAGGCATATTAATTCTCTGCTTTCACATCAAGAGGTTCTCCGGTTCAATTCTCAGCAGGTGTGCCTTCTCTGTGGAGTCTGCATGTCCTCCCTGCATTCGTGTAGTTTTCCTCCGGGTACTCCGGTTTACCTACCCAGTATACACCCAGTATATCTATATCTGTATCTATATCTATATATCCACCTTTGGAAAATGAGGATGATGATGATTATGATGATAATTAGGTAGACTAGACCCTCTGATGTCATCAGTCAATACAACAAACAGATACATGTCTTACAGTTTACATATAACCACAAGGACAGCTGCCAAGGGTTTGCATATTTTCCTGCAGACTTCCTAGCAAATCCCTCTCATGGAAAACAGACTTCAAGGTACTACCAAAGCAGCATGAGAAGAGATCATGGCCCCTTTCAGAAAGAAGACAGGATTTGCTGGTCTCCGAAGGAATGTGCTGTGTGTAGGCAGAAACTCCCACTGCAAAGCAATGATGTTGGAAGCAGCCACATGAAAGACTCTTATTGCTCAGATTCTGGATTTCTACTCCCCTGACAAATAACTATGATTATACAATGACCCCAATTAATATTCCAAAAAGTGCACACTGGTTGGTCAGCGTGCATATTGTAAATCAAAGACTTATACTAATGGAAAAAGGCCCGGTCGCCTGGACTTTTTCCATTAGTGTAAGTTTTTTTTTTTTTTTTTTTTACAGCAAGAGAAAACGCAAGCTCTCTGTTGCTTTTTAGAAACTGTCTCGCTATGTTAAAGGAGTTTAACATAGCGAGACAGCTTTAAAAAAAGTAACGGAGATCTTCCTTTCTCCGTTGCTTTTTTTAAAGCTGTCCCGCTATGTTAAACTCCTTTAACATAGTAAGACACTTTGTCAAAAGCAACAGAGATCTTGCTTTCTCCGTTGCTTCCACCCACAGCTCTGATGTACTGCGCAAGCATACGCATGCACAGTACATCAGAACTGCCACAGAATACCAGACAGCTGCGGAAGGGCAGCACGGAGGCATTATGCAATGCCATTATTTAAGAAAAGTACGTTTTTTTTCTTAAATAATGGCATTGTATAATGGCAATAACCCACTTCTGGGTATGGGTAATGCTGGATTTACCCACGGTTGTCTTTGTTTGGCCACTTCGGCTTCGCCCTCGTGACCAAACCACACCAACCGTGGGTAAATCCAGCATTACCCACACCCAGGCATGGGTTATTGCTTAATTATTGCATAGGCTCATTTTTGCCATATTGACTTTTTACATACTGGACTTCCAGATGCACATGCTGTACACTCATATGGACATGAGTCATGTATTCTGCTGTGAGACAAGGTTATGATCAAGGCATCAGCATCTTTGACCTTTATCAATGTAATGTCCTGCATGGTCTACAACACTACAAAAGGGAGTTCTTTAGAGTGTCAGGAATTGATAAAACAATTTTTCAGCACTTCTGTCTTTGTCTCATACAGGTCTGCAAGGACACTAAAGTTACCTTTTTAGATTGCCTATTCAAGGGGGTCTACTTTAGATAAACAAAAACACAATCTCTCGAATGCTCAAATGAGCGAATAATCATAACATCAGAAGTGGTATTTTGGAATCTCAGTACAGTGAAGAGTGGGATATTTGCCCTTTCCTCACTGTAGTGTGACCTTGGAGTAGGAATATATATTTAGTGGGGGGAGTCCCCCCAAAATACAGATTTCGATGTTATGATTATTCGTTCATATGAGCGTTCGAGAGATTGCATTTTCATTTATCTGACATAGACCCTAATCAAGGGTCCCCTTTCATTCACATTATAAATAAGGGAGCACCTTCATGACATGAAAGAGGAAGAGTGTAAACTCTTTCTTCTGTCGGCATACAGGTTTATCCTCAAAAGCATTCCATATATAAAAATGTATACAAGTATAAAAGATGCTGTGATACACCTTTCATAGAATCTTGTTTTATTTTATATTTTGTATTTGTTGCCTTTGAAAACTGAAAAGTCCAATTGCACAGCAAAGTCAATTTGTCAATACAAAACATGGGTGCACTTTCCCTTCCCTTGTCCTGTTGGACATGCTTGACTAGTCCATTCAAACCTGCTGCCACAGAACAGAATATAACTATTTATAAATAATAATAATAATAATAATAATAATAATAATAATAATAATAATAATAATAATACATTCAGCCAGTAGGTTGCAGGAGGCTCACTTATTTTACTAATTTTTAATTATTTGATCAGGGTACAGTACAGCTAGTCAGTCTGACAAGCAGCAGACGCAGTGCAATTTTCCTCCTGTCCTGAGTTCTGGCTCCTGTTCCGTCCCAGTATGGTGTTGGAATAGTTAATTAGTTATTTTTTTTTTGTTTTTGAGTTTTCTGTTAAGTCCTCATGAGTCATAGCAGCAATGTAACATCAAACGTGTAAGCTATCAAAATATAACTCAGACTATAAAAACTTGCTGCCTAACTGAAGCTGGCCTATTCCATTGCCAAGGGGGAGGTGGACTCGTCTGACAGAACTATAAAAATAAAAAAGAAATAAACTCAAAGCTACACGAATATATAAACACTTTGTAGAAAAGAAAAGTTGAAAATGTCCTCTCTCACTTTCCCCAATGGAATAATGTAATCCACTTGCAATTTGGTTCCATTGGTGGCCTACCTGACTGGGTAGAGTATGATGCTGACTACTGTAAGAAGGTAGTCACTTAAATTTTTTTGATTGTAATTTAAAGGTGATGATGGCCATAATTTAGATGGGGATTTTTTTTTGTTCATGGTTTCCAGGTTCCCCAACCAATGCTGGTACTTAGGCAGCTGGCTAGGTTACCTAGTGCTGGATCTGGTTCTGCTGACACATTCACATTTCTGAGGCACGACACTCTTATCTAGCCTGTTGGTGAGACCTGGTGAATCTCTTAATAGGTAACCCATTCCAGCTGCAAACTTGCCTAGCAGCAGTTGCTAAGTACACATCTACCCTGCCTTGAGGAGTCTATGCATCTGTCTGTCTATCTGTTTACATCTACCTACCTGCCAACAACCAGTCCTCCATCACAACCAGTTGGACAATTTATTCCCACTTCACAACCATACAAAATAGGTAGTAATACAGGCAGGTATCAAGGAATTTGTTTGCAAACTGTAACTCCCCACTACTTGGAAACTAATATGGAAATGGAAGACCCTGCAATGCCCCCTTCAAATGGGCTGGTGAGACTGCCCTTAGACAGCCACCCCCAGGAAAAATATCCTTCAGAAGACTACTGCAGAAACTGCATGGCAAAAGCCCCATACATGTCCTTGGTCTGACCACTGCATGACATTGTGTGTCTGTCTAATGGGACAGACCAGAGTGCAATAGTCATCATAGAGCCTGAGAAGGAGGCAATAAGGGTAAAAGAAATACACTGGTTCAATATTTAGGAGGCTATACCTTAAGAATTAAATTCAGAGTTTATACTTGATCATTCAAAATAAGTACAGAAGGAGAGTACCGCATGAGTATATTACTTATATGTGTTAGTTTATTCGGGTCGCTAACAATTTTATTGTGAGTAAGCTATATACTGTTTCAGATGGGAAGTTGAAACATGCCTGGTCAATCTTGGATGCCAATTGTTTTAGGCAGCATTTTATAGAAAAGACTCGAAGCTACAGGATAGAATAAGTAATATAAGATCATTTTTCAGCTTACAGTATTTTTTTAAGACTCATTTATTTCTAAAAACTGTTGCACATTCATCTTGCTCCACAAGCAGTTGCATACGGCAGGTTATCTGCATTAAAATTCTCCTAAACTACACAGCAAGATGACTTAGAACAACAAAGTTTTTGACTTCACTTTTAGCAACATTAAGAGAGTCTTAGTCCAGAAGAAGCAGAGGGTCTCTTCTCCATTATTTTGGGCTGAATTTTTTTTTTAAGGAAAAAATGAAACTGATAGTATCATGCAACAGTCGGAGACTTAATGTGGCATAAAATTCATATTATGCACATTAGGTAGCAAAACAATGGATATTAAAATGTAGCCAGTTTTGCTGCCACTAGAATTTGATGAGGTTATGAACGTGAAACTGTGATCAGAGTGGTACTTACCTCACTGTGCCTACTAGAACCATGTCATTACCTTGTTTTGAAATTGCCTTCAGTCCTTACAATGAAATTCAGTATGCAAGTGCATTTGGTCAGCTATAGTGTCTAAAGTGAAATTAAATTTGTCCAAAAGGATAGAGTGATAGAGGCTAAAGGATAATCACTATTAGGTATATAACCACTACCGTTCAAGATGGAACCACATGATGTTACCACTAGCTATCAGCAGTCATGGTCATGGCAGAGGTCTGTCAGCTTCTAGTTCAATTTATTTCTTGTTAGAAGTACCTCTCCCTTTTTATCTTTTAAGCTAAACTCATTAAAGCAAAGCCTTTCCAATGACTCCACGGACATCTTAAATAATTCTTGGCCAGTTTGATGTCTTGGAATAGACATTTATCAGTCTTAGATCTCAGAATATATACATGCTTAAGTGTCATGGCTCTTAATTCTTTTCTAATGTTGTGACTCTTAATTGTGGACTTCACTTCTCTGATGTTAAAGATAAATGTGAGTTGGTGGAGTTGCATGTAGTAGGAAAACTATGCAGAAATGGAGGGGAGATAAAACCAATAAAGCTTAATTTTATGAATAACCATTCATATGAAGTAAAAATATCCTCCACACATACTAGCAGTGCATGTGATGAACTAAAAAAATCACACTGGAAAAAAAAAGAATACAATAAAAGCAATTTGTGATGATGGAACTAACTCCTGAATGAGAGAAATGAGTATAATATGAATGCATTAGTCCAGTTTATAACTTTATACACTGTTCACACAAGACTTAACTGCCAAGAGGCAATGAGGTCTGATAAGTGTAAAGTAACTAGAGCTATAGTACTCACTGATAGCTCTGAAAAAAAACTGTCCTAGATAAGAAAAAAAACTATGCTGAAATACTCATGCCAAGAATAGCAATATTATTGTTCATGTTGAATGCTTCTTTGTTTTGTTTTTTGTTTTTTTTACCATTACAGGGGATGTGACAGCAGAAACCATTTTTGCCAACATGTCCTTGGCAGAAGATAGCTTGAATGGTGCGCCTGTAGTTAAGTTACTGATGCCAGCATCCACAAACTGCTCCTTGGCGTGCTCCAAGGGATTTAACCCATTATCAATGGGAACCTGAAAGAATTGTTCAGTTGAGTATATGTGTGAGATAAACAGACCACAAATATAAGGCAAAAATCTGGACAGTTGAAAGCGTGTGTGTGTGTGTGTGTGTGTGTGTGTGTGTGTGTGTGTGTGTGCGTGTGCGTGCGTGTGTGTGTGTGTGTGTGTGTGTGTGTGTGTGTGTGTGTGTGTGTGTGTGTGTGTGTGTGTGGGGCTTATCTGGATTATTGGTAGAGATTAATAAGCAAATCAGGTGGGAAAGCAGCTTCAAATTTCCATACAGCTGTAGATCTTTTACACCTGTCACTTTAACCTGTTGAGAGGCGTTAACAAAGTAGAAGGCAGATCCTTGGAATGGGAGGATACTTTGGTATGTCCTGAAACATCAAGACATTTTGCAGAAATGATATGGCTGCTTCAGTTACTTTGAAGAAGTGAAATGAAACCTTCTGTTTTATTGCAGGTATTGTAAGGATTTTAACACTGGTACGGAGGCAGTCAAAGTACTGCCATACTGAGGCAACATCCTTTCTCTGAGCAGGCAGGTCTGTTTATAAATCTGTACAAAGGGGAAGTTGGCAGTCTGCTAGTTGAGAAGATTCACCCTCTCTTATAAAATCTGAAATCCTTTGCTTATCTGCACAGGTAGGCAAATGGAAACAATCTGTCTGGTTGGCTGTAATGTTCTAAGTACAAAATGTGCCCATTCACAGATAACTGCCAGTTGCACAGTAATCACAGCTATGGGAAAAAGGATTTTTAGATACTAAAATTTGGTCCCTACCAAACCTTTATTGACATTGTTCAGGTGAAAACTCTTACATCTTTGCCTGTTTCGGAAGTCATTGATTTACTGTTGTAAGGCAGAAACCAGCCTTTGTAGGCCTCATACGGTTATCTGGATTATTTGAGGCTGAGAAGCTGGTGTGTTCTGGGTAGAACTAGAAGAAA
Organism: Protopterus annectens; assembly: GCF_019279795.1. Lineage (NCBI taxonomy): Eukaryota > Metazoa > Chordata > Ceratodontiformes > Protopteridae > Protopterus > Protopterus annectens. The sequence goes on along the minus strand of NC_056737.1, from coordinate 556,870,585 downwards.
GGCTAAGATCTGTAGAACTTCAGAACTTTTTGGCAATAGCAGGTCTTAAAAGCAATAAACTTAATACAGCAAGTTAGAGCAAAAATAGATGAATAAATAAGAATCTGGCATAACTTGATTGTATAACGTAAAGGATGATTAGCTGGCAGTTTGTTTCAGAGATGCATGGAGCTAATGGATTGCAATGTCATTAGTTTTGCGTCTTAACTCATCCCATCACCCAGCATTGAAATGTATGCCTCTGGTTGATTCTCTAGGCTGTATTATTAGGACACTGTATGAACAAGAATGAATGACTGAGACAGAGAGATTAAACTTTTGATACCCACATTTACACGATCACAGATCCACTAATGGCTGTTTGTTTGTTTGTTTGTTTGTTTTATGTGAATCACCAACTAAAATTTTGCTCTTCAGAATAGCAGGCCAGGTTCTTCAACAGCACCTCCTGTGTAAGTGATGTTAGTTTAGAAATACAGTAATGTCTGCCAACTTTTGAGTGTAGGAGTTTGTGTCATACTTTTGGTAACTGATTATGCCTTAGTGTAATAAGTAAGCAAGCTGAACCTGTACAGTGTATTTTAAATAGCAATGTGGATGTGATGGTCAGATTTCATGTACAAAGTATATAACTGTATATTTAGTTGTGGTTGAGGCTTTTCATTGGAGGTAGCTGCGTTTAACTGGAGTACTGCATATGTCTCATTTCCCATTTTCATTGTGAATTAGATGTTACCCATTAGCATTAAACAGTTACTTGTATTGTGCATGTAACTTTAGGCACAGCAATATTTACTAAGATAAGGCTCTGCCCCATTATGAACTGCCGTGCAATTTTACAAAAAACGTCCACCAAAATGTTGCACTTTTATTTAAAATGATGGCATCTTTGTGTGCCTGTCTTAACTAATTGCCTGCCATTTCTGTGTATTTGTTTTGTAAATCATTTGAGTACTTGTTGCTCAACATCAGGTGTCTGTTTTTGCACCCACCTATTCACCAACATCTGGCTTTCTGACTGACAGAACAGAATATTTGCCTTGAATTATGTTTCAGTATATAATGAGCTGGAAACACGTCAGCACAGTGAAAACTCAATAGTTATAATGTACAGGGCAGTCAGGGGTTTTCCTTCATAGTCGTTATCTCATTCTGTATATCTAATAGTCTGCAGCTGTAAGTATAGTCTGATGGCTGATTCATTCAGAAAACTTTTGTTTATTGTAAAATTTTCCAAACTATATTTTGATTTTGAAGGCTAGGTATCACATAACTTGTTTTTCTGTGTCATTATTACCTAACTGTGAGATGGTTAACACACTGGGTTTGAACATAACAAATAACAAAAAGGATAACTACAAAATGTAATGCTTGGGATGTGTAATGTAATTGTCCCTTTCTTATAACACTGTGTATTATGTTAGTTTAATGTGAAATACCCAGCTGCTGCACTTATTCACAAAAGCTGATTTTTTTAATGTGTTGCTTTCATGCAAACTTCTGACAGCTTACTTTTGACTGCTAAATAAAATCGAAACCAGAAGAGGAATGATTATCAAACCTATCAACCCCCAGCAGGATATGTTATGGCTGTTGCAACTATTTTATTTCTCTGCTTCTTTCTTTTATTTATTTATGTGTTTATTTATTTTATTTTTTTTTTACATTTTTTTCCTTTTGCTTAATGTCTGAAGTAATTTGCATGCTATGCCTCACCATTTAGGATTGCTTAATAACCTGTGTTTTTCAATTTCAGCATGAGGAATCATTTAATCCTGGAGTAAGGACAGCAATATTGACAGTCTTTAAAATCCTACTTTCTGAGTATATGTGTAAATCTACTGTGTACTTCTTTTATTTTAATTGATTGTTATTTTATCAGGAAAGTTTTGCAAAAATGCTTCTTATTCAAACAAGCAAAATGTTGTGTTTCCCTTACACTGGAGTTACATAAATCCACTCAAAAAATCACCATTCTTAACATAAATTCTTTATGTATTATACTGTAATTGTAAGTGTCTAAAAATTGTATACTCGTTCTAACAATGTCACAGATACACATTTGTACACAGTAGTTATAATATTTGTGTGTATGTATTTAATTGTTTAAAAATGTATATTCAGTCTGAAAACCATAACAACATACAATAACTGCAATGTGCTCGTTTTGACCTTATTGGAATTTGTACATATCACTGTAATAATGTATATATGTGTGTGTGTGTGTGTGTGTGTGTGTGTGTGTGTGTGTGTGTGTGTGTGTGTGTGTGTGTGTGTGTGTGTATGTGTGTGTGTGTGCCCTGCTATCTAACTATTTCCATGACATGGCCTCAGAAAATATCAGGACTTCAGTTAGAACTGCTTTGGATATGGAATGTGCTGGAGTGCAGGCATACCTTTCAACCTTTTACAGCAAGAAATCTGGACAAAGCCATATATAAAAGTGGGACTAAGGCCGAAAAATAGGGACAATTTTTAAATATTTCTCTTAGAAACTTAGAAAGTTGATAGAATAACAGGTTTTGCATTAGTATGATTTTTTTGAAGGGAATGAAGCTTGAAACTCAAATATCCGTCATTATTTTCTAACCTCAGTCTAAAATAATTTGCCACTAGTTTGCCAGAAAACCACAGTTTTATAAAAAAAAAATGGACCAAAAATATGAAGCAAAAATCTGGACATTCTGCAAAAATCTGTACAGTTGAGAGGTATGTAGCAGGCCAGAACTTAACCGTTGTTGTTGTCACTTCATTCATCTGTACATCAGTGATAACAATAACATTTCAGCAATTTCTCCACAGGGTATAGTTGCCACCACAGTATGGGATACGAAGCCCATATATGCAGAATCACCCCCACACATTTTATATATATCTATATCTATATATATATATATATATATATATATATATATATATATATATATATATATATATATCATCTTCTTTCGGCTGTTCCCGTTAGGGGTCAACACAGCGGATCACCTGTTTCCATTTCTTCCTGTCCTCTGCATCTTGCTCTTTCACACCAACCGCCTGCATGCCCTCTCTCACCACATCCATAAACCTCATCTTAGGCCTTCCTCTTTTCCTCTTACCTGGCAGCTCCATCCTTAGCATCCTTTTCCCAATATACCCAGCATCCCTCCTCAGCATGTCCAAACCAACGCAGTCTCGCCTCTCTTGCTTTGTCTCCAAACTGTCCAACCTGAGCTGACCCTCTAATATACGGATTCCTAATCCTGTCCATCCTAGTCACACCCAGTGCAAATCGTAACATCTTTAACTCTGCCACATCCAGCTCTGACTCCTGCCTTTTTGACAGTGCTACTGTCTCCAACCCATATAACATAGCTGGTCTCACTACCTTCTTGTAGACCTTCCCTTTCACTCTTACTGATACCCTTCTATCACAAATCACTCCTGACACTCTTCTCCACCCATTCCACCCTGCCTGTACTCTCTTCTTCACCTCTCTTTCACACTCACCATTACTCTTAACTGTTGATCCCAAGTACTTAAACTCATCCACCTTTACCAACTCTACTCCGTGCATCCTCACCATTCCTCTACCCTCCTCCCATTTACACACATATATTCTGTTTTAGCCCTGCTGACCTTCATTCCTCTCCTCTCTAAAGCATATCTCCACCTCTCCAGGGTCTCCTCAACCTGGTCCCTACTCTCACTACATATCTATATATATAATGCCTTCAAACATAAGTAACATAAGTAACTATATATATATATATATATATATATATATATATATATATATATATATATACTTACATATATAAGCTGCCTCCAAATACAAATGCTCAGTTAATGGCATATGAGTTAGCCTTCTCTATCGTATATATTTTAGTGTGACATAGACTTACTTGGGTTGCTATACTGTAGATTGAGGCATGGCTATTCTGATAAATAGGGATTACCACTGGGATTAGCCATTTCTGATTAAAAGATAACCCTACCACTGTGTTTCTACATGATCTGTAGAAGTACTACAGTGTGCTATCCCTCTGGCATGCTGCAAATATAAATGAGGCACCCTAGCAGAAAGGCATTTCATAATGAGTCATGTACTCTCTCCCCAGAATTGTTTGCAGTAAGTTATTTATACAACCAAGCAATTCATGGAGCCACTGCCAGCCACATTCTTTAACTCAGCCAAAAGTTCACATTCACTCATTACTTTCAATGGGATCATCATGTCAGAGGTAAGTGGCAAGGAGATTATCTGAGGGATAATGCTGGAGAGTGTGTGAGGGTAAATATGTGTGTGTTAGCATGTGTGAGGGTTTGTAAAGGTATGAGTGATCTCAGGTGAGTTGTGTGTGTGTGTGTGTGTGTGTGTGTGTGTGTGTGTGTGTGTGTGTGTGTGTGTGTGTGTGTGTGTGTGTGTGTGTGTGTGTGTGTGTTTCTTCCTGTTGATCTGTATCGGTGTTTGCAGTATGGGGGATTAGTGTGTGCTTGAGTACAGTTGGGTGAGTGTGTGTGAATAATGTATAGTGAGTGTGTGTGCTTCTCTGTGTGTTGTGTGTGTTTGTATGTATTTGTGTGTGTAAGGGTGTATGAGAGAATGGGTGGGGGGTTTCCATACCTCATAACTCCCCCTAGGCTAATGGGCAGTGGCTGTAATATGAGTGGAGCACTAGACTCCAGTGGCACATTATATATTGCCTTAATGTAATCAGGGCCAAATGAAAGGTAATGGTATGTGTCCATGTGTGTGTATGTGTGTGCTTGAATTTGTACATCTGTGTGGCGGAGCATATGAGGAGGGTGCCTGTCCAAACACAAAGTATGGGCCACCAGCAGTAATTACCAATGCATAGTTCCCCATTGTTCCCGATGAGTCTCTGAACTACTGGTTTACATGATCACTTTAAGGGGACCTTTCTGCTTTAGCCTTGCAATTTATGGGTGGGCTTATTTTTTATCTTGCCCTATGTCTATAAGGAAAACCCTAAACCAAATCATACATTCATAGATGTAACTGTCACCAGAGCATGATTATTTTGCAATTTTAGACATTTTTACAGCAATTAACCACATGCTGATAAAACTGCACATAATTAAACATAATAAATCCCTCAGAAAGTACTGTTTTGGTAACGCTCAGAGATATAATGATGCACATCTTTCTTTCTACACTAACAATATGCTTATTAACACCCTGGTAAGGAGGTAGGGCGTATTTATTGCAGTGCTTTGATTCTGCCCTACTCTTTGTAATTTTTTGCTTTAGATCACTTATGTTCTTGATACACATAGTATTGTTACGTCAGTTAATAATTGTAATATTTTTCTTTAAATACCTGATAAAATGCACCTTGTAATTTTATAAACACAGTTGGCTTTGTAGGAAAAAAATGAACCACAAGATTACAACCATTTAATTGCTGGACATTGACCTTTGAACTCATGACCACTGACACCTTGAAGACATGGGTCATGACATTTGTTACCTCTGGAACTCAACAATATATTTAATAAAGCTTCTATGCCAGTGAGAATACTGAATAATGCATGCTTGCATGCTTTTAGTTCT